>NC_092292.1:21611495-21911495 GCF_036320965.1 Panulirus ornatus
CCTCACTGAAGCAAAAGCCAGTGATCTAAAGGCGACGATGCAGCACACTACAGTAAGTCTAAACAAAATGGGGGGGAGAGGCTGAACCCCCTGTACCACCACTCCTGTCTAGAATGAATATATGTTCTAAAAACAATAGTGTGAAAAGCAAACATACACTAGTTGAGAAAAATGAATTAGTGAGGCTGATCATTACCAAGTAGTTAAAGTAACTTCACACAGGAGCATGTAGCTACAGCAAGTATTCCTAGTGACTGTGGTGTGGTGGTAACAGTGGAACAGATCGTCCTGCAGTTGTAATGATACTATACGTACTACAGGTTTGTTCGTCTTAAGTAAATATTGATTTGCGTGTGTTGTAGGTCATGTATATTAAACATTGTCTTACGGTAATTACGTGAAAGTCAGGTTGTAGATATGCATTTTATTGCACTCGTGGAATGTGCCGTGGAAGTGAAGGCAGCACTTTTCACGGTCATATGGTTATAACCAGCTTAACCTTTGACTCACCGTATACAAGAGTTGGACAAGAACCAAGTGTGTTATTGATATTTAAGATGGTGGTCGGGAGAAGCTTTGTTACGACGAGTGGTTTGTCACTTATCTTTTATGTACAAGAAAAATGACCGAGGAGACCGAGTTTCCTTAACTGATTCTCTTTTATTCCAATCATTATCGTATGTCATATGTAATAATCACTGAAGATAAATTTTCCTCATTATGATTTATTTCATTCTTATGTAGAACTTGGCTTAAATGAAATGTACGAAAAGTAATGACAGGGACGCGAGGCAGAGGAAACCGGGAACCATTTTGTGTTCTGTGGCAGACATTTGTAAGGTTTTTATACCAAGATGAATTTCCACATTAAGTATGTGGTGCTCTGCTTGTTATCTTGAGTAGGCTCTATCGTATGTGACTGTGTTGCTTTCATACTATCACTGTTATGTAGTAGGACGTCCTCAGTGTCTGGCGTCACCGGTCACAACACTGAACACCTTCAATGTGGCTCTGGAAGCAGCAGAGGCTTGCAACACGAACTCAGTAGATTATGAGTTTACTGTATTGTCATTATTATAATACGTTACTGGCCTGCTCCTTCCCTTCTTGTGACAGTCTAATGTTACTCCATGACACTTCCCTCCATGTAATTGTGTGATGTTACTGCATGACTTTCTTCACTGTGACTGTGTACTGTTACTCCGTCACACTTCCCTCCATGGACAAGGAGTGGAGAGTAATTAATGCGTCCTGCTGATGGGTAACTGATGGTGTTACCGATGTTGTGCAGCGGGTAATGTTACAGGTAATTTATAGCTTCACAACGAATATACTGAAAGTAGAAACTGTAGCGAATTGTTTACTGATGTTTTCTTGGCGATGTATGACTGAGACAGTTTTAAATATCTATATCTGGAGATTCCTTCTTGTTAAGTGTTCAGGATAACTGGCCGTCTTGAAGTAGATTACACTTTATCATGTTTCCTTATCTCAAGTGGGTTCTCAGAATCCTTGTTACTGTTACCACCTACATTGCTACCAGTTGTTGTAATGGCTGGACCGTTTGTGTGGCTCTCCACACAGGACCTGCAGGTGGAGGCAGTGAGCACCTCATCATGGCTGTAGTAACGCACTTGGGCCCTCCATGTTACACTCTACGTCAGGACTTGACAGTAAAGGTGGTGTCGTTATCACTGGAAAGATATTGAATGTTTGTCATTGCCTCTTTTTCTTTACCCTGCAAGAAATGTGATCCTTGGAAAAAATAAGCAGTGAACACACACACACACACACACACACACACACACACACACACACACACGGAGACATACGATTATTTTAGCGGAGAAAAGATAAATTGTTTACAGCAGTTGTGCAGGAGGGAAGACCATAGTCGTGCATATAAAGAAAAAACTGTCAAGCGCCAAGAAAGGAAACGGATCCTATAGATATAACACTGAGAAGGCGACCTTATTATGGCCTCCAGGGAAAATGGGAACCATGATTGTAGGATGAATTAGAGGAACTGCAGATTATGGCTCTTGTCGGAGAGCTTTGGACAGTAAGAAGGGAACGTTAGGGGAACACGAGCAAGTCAGCTATAACTCAGCTGGACATTTGGGATTATCTAAATATACGAATTTTAGAGTTTTGTGGAAGTATAACACTGTTAGTTCCGATACATGTAAAATCCATTCAGTCATGGCAGCACAGTGTACCGATTATCATTTAGTTAGTTTGTTTGTAATTCCCAGGTGGTGGCAGAAAATTTAACATGTTCATGACGACTCTGATAGACTGCCTGGCTCCATGAAGGATGGAGTGACTTAGGTTGACAAAAGTCGTACCGACGTGTCCAAGGTGTTAAGAAATTAAATCAGAGGTAATTTGCCTGCATTTCACTGCGGCCATCTATGGATGCTAATCGTCGTGGTCAGTAATTTCGCGGTATTAGAACAATCTATCTGTGGGAAGGTCGTGCTGCAGATGGCTATTCAGATGAGTGTGGTCCAGCCACCAGGACGGGTAGAGTTGGTATTGACCAGCCTTCAGGAGTTGTATCACTGTGCCTGAATGGCAGACGTCACGAGATATGTCTGACCCGGTTTCCATTTTAGTCCTGGATCGTGTAACCACGCATATATTGATGCTTGTCCAGCACACGGAGCAATAAGATTTTAGTCCTGGATCGTGTAACCACGAATATATTGATGCTTGTCCAGCACAAGGAGCAATAACATGACCTGCTGTTCTGATGGTCTTTAATGTTTACTGTGTTACTGATGATACGTTGGTGTAGAGGTCTGTGTTGACGCTGATCCACTTGGGAATTTTTCACCAGTGACCAACTAATGTGTGGTGTGACCAGTGACCCAGGACCGATACCTCAGGCCGGCGTTAAGACGCTGCAATGCTTATCTGATTCACAAGGTTTCATGATGGGAAGCAAAGTGGTGGTTTGGAGGGCTGGGAGCTCGGTGATACCGTGGGCGACGCAGAATAAAAACACACGAGTGTAGTGTGGCAGAATAAGTACTGTGCTTAGTGGACATGTTGGCAGGTGTTGAATGAGTCCATCAACAGTGAGGATCGTCCCTGTAGTGCAACAAGTTGAGCCATGGATACCTGACTGTGTTCACCTGTTCCATGTGTCTGCTGTGTCATAGCTCTTATTATAGTAACAATGAGGAGTACCGTCATGATAGGTCTAGTTCATATTGTTGCAACACACAGGTGACCCATTGACACAGTAAGAGGACACATGTCCTCAAGTGTAAATGATATATCCCCAAAAGTCACTAATATATATTAGTAAAATCTAAATAATCCTATGGTGATAACCAGACTGAGGGGTAATCATGGGATGGTAATGATCAAAATGAAATGAAATCTTGTCAGGGTAATGACCTGAGTGAATGGAAATTGTGATGCTAATGACCAGAGTGAGGGGAAATAATGTGACAGTTGTGCCCAGAGTGAGGGGAAATCACGTGACAGTTTGACCAGAGTAAGGGGAAATCATGTGGCTTTTGTGACCAGAGTGAGGAGAAATCATGTGACAGTTGTACTCAGAGTGAGGGGAAATCATTTGACGCATGTGACTGGAGTGAAAGGAAATCACTGGAAAAAGGTTTAGTTCCAAGTGCCACATAAGGCAGGAAGGACAAACAGTCGACAACTGAATATATTTGATATTAATTTTCAGAGTGTCATAAATAGAATCACTTCATTCCAAGCCAGTGTTAGGGTCGGGCGGTAGAAGGCAGCGATTCCCTTCCCCTTTAATAATCCAGGACGGAGTGGCTGTTTTGGATGCTGGGGGCGGCATCGGGCAGCGTCCAGACATAACCGTATCCCTAACTAAAGGGACTTTCCTTACTTGAGAGCATTTGTTGGTTCGCTCTGAGTTCTGTTGTTGTTTGTCGCCATTGTTAAGAAGAGTCGTCATGTTTATCATGGTATTATTCATGTCACATTCACTAAGGATTGGAAATGAAAATCTCTGCTGCAGATCCTGGGCCTGCTGTGGGTTGCCAGTGAGGCCGAGTCCCGGGTTCTTACTGGAGGTTGGGAGGGTATTACCTGCAGGTGTCGCCGGTAATGATGCTTCTGACAACGTCTGATGCTTTAATATAAGCTTACTGGTCACAGTGTGTCGCCCCCGTGAGGCTCTTAGTCGTCAATATCATGTGTTATCAAACCTATTGGTGTGTGTGTGTCTGTGTGTGTGTGTCTGTGTGTTGTGTGTGTGTCTGTGTGTTTGTGTGTGTGTGTGTGTGTGTGTGTGTGTGTGTGGCATGCACGTCGGGTTGTTGGTAGGTTGTTGGTGGGCGGATCTTGTAGTGCCTATGGTGCCACTGTTCTGGTCTCGCTGGTTCATGGAGAAAAGGTTCAGTTGACGTGTATTGCCTGGAGATATAAGGCCCCCGTCTCCCCCTCCTCCTCTGTCCTCCCCCTCGTGTCTTCCTCTCCTTCCGCACTTCATATTTTTTCTTCTTTCTCTTCTCATTAACTTAACCTATCCACTCCATCGTGTAATCTTTGACCACCGTTTCCTTTCCCGTTCTTCTATTCTGCCCACATCTCTCTGTTTTCCTTCAGCTTCACTCTTCCTTCTCCCGTTGTCCTCATTTTATCATCTGGCGACATTTTCTTCCCATAATATTCCCTCACTAGGGTTGCAGACCATCCTGGGACTCCGCACCCTCATCTGTCCTCTGATAGTAGGCTATCATGGGAGTGGAGGTCTTCCGCGTCCCAAGTAGTAGGCCGTCCTGGGAGTGAAAACCCTTCGCCATGCTCTACCTCCCAGTAGTGGCTCCTCCGCCTTACGCAACGCATGGTGCAGGTGCGGAGAGTTCCCTTACTAGCCCGGATTAGCGGGCGGGGCTGCCACTGCACCAACGGTGTCGGTTTACCCCTCCTGACCCGTCGAAGGAGGGGCGAGAATATTACTGCTAGGGCAACCACCGTGCCGGTTTACCCGTCCTCACCTCTTGCCTTAATGGAGGGGCGAGAGTACTCCTGTTAGGCAAGCCATCATATCATTTTACCCCTCCTGATTTGCTTTGAGGCAGGGGCAAGACTGGTACTGAGATGGCATCCACAGTAAAAGTTTACCCCATCAGACCACTTGCATGTAGAGAGGGGCGAGACTTGTACTGGAGGCAGCTACAGTTTCACTTTACCTAACCACGTGCCTTCCCCCCAACCCCCTTCCACAACGCCAGGGTTATAAGGCCATATCATGGCCGGAGGGTTGCTGGCATTACTTAAGAACAGCAACAGTTATGGTGTAAAGTGATGAAGCTCGGGTTAATGCAAGGCAAATTGTAACAACCCTACTGTCAGCCGCCATTGGCTCTTTACTGCCTAAGGTAACCGTTACGCAAACCATGCCAGTACACACACACACACTCACTCACTCACACACACACACACACACACACACACACACACACACACACACACACACACACACACACAGTTTCATTGCCAGCGAAACTTTCCAGAGGGAGACTGGTATTTCCCCCTTGCCATAGCTCTAGTGACTCGGTTAACAATGTCGTTTGTTATGCCAAAACCTGCCAGCCAGCTCATGCAACCAGTAAGATAGTAGTTCTACTTCAAGTCCTGGAGGCTCGTTCATGTAGGATGACATTGTGCGCTTAATCTTACCTGGGAATTGGGACGGGGATATAGGGAAGCATGCTGGCAGCCCACCCGTCCAGGAAAGACTCGGGTGTGGCAGTTAGGGTCCCCTGTGTTGATAATGTTGCAACACCTTACGACAGTATTGTGGTAAGGTGTTGCAATGCCTCACCGTGTGTTGCAGAAAAGTGGTGTCCCCACAAGGGGAATGGTACAAGTGTTTCAGTCGTGTTGCACTCGACTGGTGTCTGCAGTGCCAGAGCAACAGTATAATATAGAATTCCTGTGTACAGTTACAGAGTATGGAATGTAAGTGTACACAGTAGAGTGTAAAACGTAAACTCTGTTAAGATAAATTTCTTAGGGAATGACACATAAATGGTGATACTCTGGCATTGCTTACCAGTGGTTGAAATGCGTAGAAAAATGTTCATTGTCAGGTTGGAAGACGAAATTTTATTATGTTTAATTTTTCAGACACCCGAACCACTGCCTTAACTTCATTCGGACATTGGTTGGTCCAATGGATCATTTTTTGACACCAAAGAGAGTATGTTTGATAAATCAGGTCCGGATTTCCAAATGTTCATGTTAGATTGTAACAGTCCAAATAGAGTAGGATGATCAGGATCTGGACACCAGTCGTCAGACGTAATGCATCATTTCTCTTCAGAACACCAGACAGTATCAGAGGATTTGTTATATCCTGACCTGCGAGGCAGTGTCTCACTTGGCATCGTCCTTTGGGGCCCCGCCCGTTCCGTCCCATCCTACCCCGTCACACTTGCCTTGTTCAGTCTCTCCCGTCCCACTCAGTTCATTCCGTACTGTTTCTTACTTCCCTCTCCTACTTCTGTCCTGATCCGTCCACCTCCAGTATATCTGTGTTCCCTCCGACCCACCCACTTCTCTTAGTTTGGTCCTTTCCACCCTACCCAACTCATTTTTTCTTTCCTTTTGCCTCTCTTTTCCTCCCCTTACGTTTTTCTGTCTCCGCATCTTCTCCCACTCCATTCCGTTCGCTGTTTTCGTCTCCTCTTCCTTCTGCATCCCTGTCTCTTCCTCCTGGTTGAGACGGTTTTATAGTAACATACAACCGAGTCTGACATGTTGGAGGGCATCTTGTTGGGAACCTTTGGACACGTGATAGGCTGTGGGGCAAACTTCACAACACCTCCGCATAAAGACACATGACATGTCTGTGTTTTTATTTCCAGTGTAAACTTTTTTTTAAGTATTTCCTGTTTTCTTTATGGCGTAAATTCATCAAATCTATATTTAGTAACTGCAGTCTTGAATAATCATGAAAAGGAACATTGACATTACTGTAATTCATAATGAATGGTAGTTCCAGGATTTTTTTTTTTGTGTGTGTGGATTCCGAGGAATTTTTCACTTGGTGTTTCCTCTCCCCAGAGAGGGTGCTGGGGAGGTCGGGTGGGGGGACTAGTTCGGAAACTGAAGGGTCTTGCATTTTTACGACAGCCTTAGAAGCCGTTTTCTGCAGTCCAGCGCTCTGAATAACATCTCAAAACAACAGTCAACGAGTTTTCGGATGAAAAACCAACCTTTGACGTGTAATATGTTTGTCCACCGCCCTGTTGGACACGGTTACAGATTTTGGAGACCCCTGTTTGTAGGACCAGCTGTACAAACGATGAGTTGTTATGCTACCGTAGTTTCATCACCATCGACAACAACACGACGAGGACAAAGGCGCTGGTGTCCGTGTAAGTCGACCAGGTGAACTCTTACTGTAAATTGATCTCGTAAGTTACCCTTCAGTATTTATTTTCCCTTAAGAAGCCCGTCTGTTGTCCCTTTTTGGTGATACGGTGGATCCGTGATCCGTGAGGCGATATGTTTCTGGTCACGTCCTGGCCCAGGTTTGGACTTGTGCTGATCCAGGTGTGTTGAGGGAGCGTGGGATAGTCCATACTTACGGAAGGACGCACCGCCTCTGACTGTGACCTGTGGGGGACGGACATGTTAATAACATTCCTTAATATCTGCCGGATGTTTAGTTCTGCCCTCAGTGCCTGTTGGATGGCATGATGTAGCCTCGATATTGTATGCTGAATAGAACATGCGACCACAAATGGCCTATGTGGGATGGCATGTTCTGCTTCTATTATTGCGTGCTCGGTGGCACACAAAACTGGGACGGTGAACGATTTATGATACGTTATTCCAAACCAGTGCTTGTTTGATGACATTTTCTTTCTTCGTTATAGCATGCAAGGCAGCATGAACTTCCTCAGCAGTGGACGATGGTTGGCCCGGTTTGCTTCCGGATAAAGGAAATGGGTTATCACATTCTGCCCCGTATGACTGGGTCATTAACACGAGAGGCGTCAGGCAGAGGCACAAAGCCTCCCGCCCTTCAGGTGAACGTTTGTACTTGAGGGGCTCCAGGGCAAGCTGCTCTCTCTCTCTCTCTCTCTCTCTCTCTCTCTCTCTCTCTCTCTCTCTCTCTCTCTCTCTCTCTCTCTCTCTCTCTCTCTCTCTCTTTGTGGAGGAGGTTTCATATCGCATGAAATCAAGTAAACATTACGATTGCTATAGTCCATCAAAGGAGGCGTCTTTAAACTAGTGCATGGATTAATCTTTTTATGTAATTCAGAAAATCTTTCTATTGTTGCAAGATAAGCATGTATAACTGGGGAGCCAAATGTCAACATGTATACCAGTTGGCCAAATGTTAGCGACCGAACACCGGGCCAAAATCTCATGATGTTGGCCAGGTTAACACATATTTTACTCACTGTTAAGTACGACTGTGGTTGACTCATGGTTTCTCACTTTTGTGACCGGAAACGCTCCCCTTCCTACTGACAACGGATGTAGCTGGTCTGGATGTTGTCTTTACTGTGCATCTCTGTGCGGTACTCGTCACTTCTGGTGTGTGTTGGATTCTCTGGTTTGTGGCGCGGGCGAGTTGATCGAAGGAGAGAGAGAGAGAGAGAGAGAGAGAGAGAGAGAGAGAGAGAGAGAGAGAGAGAGAGAGAGATTAAATGTTTATAAAGCGCCACTTGAGTTAAATTTGAAAATGAATAACTTAAGGACCATTTAAAGTTGGTAAGAGTGGGTTATATTTATATGGTATGTCGTGTGTAATTCCGATGTGGTAAGCAGGAGGGAGTTGTGGTGTGAGGTCAACAGGAGGCAACAAAGGTGAGCCTGAGCTTTACAGGACGTTATCCAGAAAGCGTCACCAGCAGGGTCAGTAGGTAGGTTGCCGATATCGTTTATCTATTAAGGCAAGGTTCTGATGACATATGAGGCCACAGACTGCTGCTAGGTGTTAGTGTAGGTGAGAATGTTATTATTACTGCATGCCCAGTGTGTGTGATGAGCCATTGGAATGTACACGGTTGGGCCATGTATATGTTGTGGTGAATGGTGATGTTATTAGCATTACGTAAATTGACGGTTTTATCCGTAGTGATTTGGTGTGCAGTACGTGGAGAGGACAGAAAGCAGCAGACCTCTTCGTTTATGACCTGGAGGACATTAATATCATCCTACGTTCCCCATCTATTTCGATAAAATCGTAGAATAAGAATTAATGGTATCATTAGAACCAGCATGATGGGTGGTATGATGAAGGAGGTTGCCATATCTCACTTGATGTTGGTGTAAGGGTTAACTTCGTTACTTCAGCAACAGGAAGACAAATACCACTGCGAAGGTGGCCTCTCAGTGTTGGGCAAGTTCCTGATGTACTCAGAGATAAGACGGTCTCTGAAATGTATTGATTATCAGTCGTTTCATATCACTATAGCCATCCACAGGGGGTTAGTTACACGAAGTTTGGAGGAGCAATGGCCAGCCGTTGGCAGGCGTTGTTGGTTAGTCTAGGAGCGGGACACGTTCGCTTGCAGCGCCACCCATGGAAACGCATTGTCATGGTAGCTAATATTAGTTTTTGCCGCTCTCAGCGACTGCTTTATTGGCCTGCCCACGCTCTTCGTCGTGAGTGGTAACGTAAGGAGGGATTATGTAGGTCACAAGTGTTCTTTATCACACCCCAGTGGCCACTTGATTATGATATTACATGTTACAAAGTTTGATCATTACATAAGCTTACAGTCCGTCCATACAGTAGGTTCACTTAAGTAGATGCAAAGTGTGGATACAATCTTTTAAATTTTCTTGAATGAACTTGAAATAACGATTAGATAGGATTATGGGGAAATTAAATTTTGATCAGCATCTCCAAACAGACTCATGTTCCCGTAGTAACAACAGCATAGCTTAAGCTAGAAATGATGTATTAACATCTTGTACTTTTCTGATCCAGGTCTTGTCTTCTCCATATACATGTTTTACTGGACACATTACATTTTGATGGAAGATGGATCTGTTCTTATTTATTTATACCTGTTTACTTTCGTCAGTTAGATCTGTTTGTTCCTTCCTGAGCACTGCCTTTCGACGTCAAACTGATAACCGAATGTTGTATTCCACAGCCTCATTATGTAGTACAAGTTTGGCTAAAGCATCGGCTTTATCCTGCTGGTAGTTAATTTAATAATGATCTTCCTTTACAGTCATCTTAAGTCTGCCTTACAGACTAAATCAAACTTATCCTGTCGTACCGAGGCTCGGTTATGTAGGGTTTGATTGAATAGTTCGAGCTATTTATAAGCCTGAGTAACTTAAGCTCATCAAAAGACTTTGAAATATTGTATGAGAGGTGACTAAGTTAGAACAGTGAGAGTTTTAAGAGTATAGTGACCAGTACCCCATCATTCATCGTTGATACAATCCTAGCTAGATGTAATGCGCACTGACGCTGGTGCTTCTGACCTTCACACAGCTCACTATCTCTGGTGACCACACATCCGTCGCAGTACGTGTAGTATATTTACCGTCTCACTGAGGAGATTGTGGTATCGTAACTCCGATGGTTACGTCGTGTTTATCGTCATTCTCGGTTCAGCGGATTGATATTGTGCAAGTTCCCCCTCCTTCCCGCCTCCTTCTCGCTTGGCACGTACCACTATCGTTTTCTCAGGAATATGGTCATTAGCATACGCATGTTCGAAGATCAAAGATATTAGGGCATTTATGGCATAATTTTCTGTGGATTGCTGAAATCCATAGAATGGGAAATATTCCCTTATGACAGTAATGATGCTATTAGAGACCCGTTATAATTCAAACGTCACGGGAGCTGGGAAGCAAGGCCACCCATGTCGGAACTGAACGGTTGCCTGTCAATATGGCGAGAAGGTTCTTACACGTCCAGCTTACTTAATTGTAGTATGACGATACGACCCTTGAACACAACAGTCGACCCTTGGTTATGATGACGACGTTCGATCTAATCTTAAGGGTTACGTGAAAAGCCAAACTATCATACTCGGAGTCACCTCCTCGTACTCAAGGGTCATACCGTCGAACCTTCATACTCATGGATCGTACCCTCGTGCTCAAGGGTCATACCGTTATACTCAAAGAGACAAGTTTTACTCAGTATGAATGGGATAGTATAATTCTCTGTCTCTCTCTCTCTCTCTCTCTCTCTCTCTCTCTCTCTCTCTCTCTCTCTCTCTCTCTCTCTAGCTTGAAAATACATGTTACCAGACCGTAGAGAATAGATTAAAGAAAACTATTGTTTATTTTGGTTAGATTTGTTAAGTTTACTATAGTAAGAAGTGACATCCCTTGAGGCGAGTATTACCAAACATAATTTCACAGTCCGAAGCAAACTCAAGCGAGCTGGTAACCCTCGTCTTGTTTTTCTTGAAGTGCTTATATCTTTTTAAAGCAGACGCTGCCTACCCAGCAAAATTTCGGTAACATACAGCAAACAGAGACAGAGAACTTTTTCCTTTTGATGCTCAAGATCAAAGACATGATCTGAAAGACGGGATAGGAAAGATGTAGGACTCCTTCCAGCCTGATTTATAATGATTTTGTAACCCCAGGACACCTTTTACGGAGCTCCTGCAGCTTTAAGGCTGCGCCACCACCAGAAGCAGGGAAAGCATACACTTTTAAAGTGAGGAAAGCTCTTAAACGAGACTGTACTCCTTTTTCTCCATTGACCGTGATACAGCCTTGCTGAATGTTACTTTTTCTTTGGCAGTATAACTGCTTGCAGGCAGTGTCCAGTAACGCCTCTCCAATATATATATATATATATATATATATATATATATATATATATATATATATATATGTGTGTGTGTGTGTGTGTAGATAGATAGATAGGTGTTATCGGCTTCCGATGCATAAGGTTACACCACGAGTGAAATGTCACCTTTGGCAAGGCTGAATCCTTGGGAGTACAGTCTTGTTAAAGAACTTCTCAATCCAAAAGAGTCCACATTTTCCTCCAACTGGAAACAGCGCATCCTTGGGTTGCAGGAGCCTTTAGAGACGGGTCGTGAATAAATAAATAGGGCTGTACGAAGGAGGTTGGATGTGTTGGAAATGAAGTGTTTGAGGACAGTATGTGGTGTGAGGTGGTTTGATCGAGTAAGTAATGAAAGAATAAGAGAGATGTGTGGAAATAAAAAGAGTGGTTGAGAGAGCAAAAGAGGGTGTGTTGAAATGATTTGGACATATGGAGAGATTGATTGAGGAAAGATTGACAAAGAGGATATATGTCAGATGTAGAGGGAACAGGGAGAAGCGGGAGACCAAATTAGAGGTGGAAGGATGAAGTGAAAAAGATTTTGAGCGATCGGGGCCTGAACATACAGGAGGGTGAGAAGCGTGCTAGGAATAGAGTAAGCTGGAACGGTATGATATACCGGGGTCGACGTGCTGTTAATGGACTGAACCAGGGCATGTGAAACGTCTGGGGTAAACCATGGAAAGGTCTGTGGGGCCTGGATGTGGATAGGGAGCTGTGGTTTCGGTGCATTACATATGACAGCCAGAGACCGAAGTGTGAACGAATGTGGCCTTTTTTGTTTGTTTTCCTAGCGCTACATCGCTGAAGCAGGGGATAGCGATGTTGTTTCCTGTGGGGCGGAGTAGCGCCAGGAATGGATGAAAGCAAACAAGTGTGAATATGTACATGTGTATATATGTATATGTCTATGTGTATGTGTATATGTTGATATGTATATGTATGTATATATAGACGTTTATGTATATATGTGGATATGAGTGAATGGGCCATTCTTTGTATGTTTCCTGGCGCTACCTGGCTGACGCGGGAAACTGCGATCAAGTATAGTATATATATATATATATATATATATATATATATATATATATATATATATATATATAACACACAGTTCTTATCCGCTGATAACTAATGGGTTGCAGAAGAAAATACTGCACTAAATAACCTCAGATTTATCTTATGTAACCTAGATTCACCAAGGCCGAGTAAAATTTAATGATTTAGTGATTTATATTATCGTTTACAGTGGAAACCTGTAAATTTTCAATGCATGTATCCACGCCACGACTGAGCGAGGTAAGGTTATACGACGTATTATAAAGCTTTTTTTTTCCGTAATACAAGAAAAGTCGTTATGTAGGTCAGCTGGGCGGAAGTTATTACGTAAAGATAAATCGCGACCGCCAGAGAGTCATTAAGGCTGCTCCCGGTATATTTCCTTGCAAGCAGATGAGTGAGGCCGTTGCTTAGCAGTGTGGCCGCCGTCAAAGGCTGCAACATGTTAATGTTCATTCCTCTGTTAATAAGCTTGAAATTCAATTGTTGTTCGTATGACGTTATTCAATTTAATTATCGATATCATCTGGGATGATCAATGGACAGACTGTATATTTTTGCAATGCTTTCTCACATATGAGTGTGCTGCGGTAGACGTCTCAAGTTATTCGTTTATCAAGGACATACGTAATGCCCAAGTGACTCTCTTAAAGTAGTGACCTGTCTTGAACTTTTCTCGATGTACGTAGGGACAAGAACAGTAACAATAGGTTGTATTCAACTGACTATCTTATAGTTCAAATAAAACATTATTTCTTCCCGGGTAGTTCAGCTTACGACGGGATGCATGACCCCTTCACTCGCGTCACGCCTTTCCATCAGAGGTTGCCGGTGTGGTGTGACTGTATCCTTGTGTTGTGGCCGGTGTGGTAGGGGGCCAGGACCTGCCTGATGCATGACTGGGAACTTTATTGTGTGGAAGAATGTTTGGCTATCCTGGCTGATGTAACGGATCAATCAGCCTTAATGTTGCTAATGGTGGACTGCAGGAGCGATGATGTTTACAGCGGGTAGTGTTAAGGTTGTCATGCTACAGAAAATACCGTGAACGGTGAAGTGAATCGCTCGCCAAACATTCACACGTCCTCGGTAATTAGACTTATGTGGCAATTACTCATGTATGTTGCTGGGACGCACTTTTAAGATGATGAATGAACCAACTTTTAACGACGGACAGAGAGTGGTCAGGCGAAGGGTCGACTAGATTAACATAACTCTCACTTGGAGGCGCAGTAGTGACAGGTTCCTTTAGTATGAAGATGGTTATGCTTGTATACATAAAACTGGTAGAGTAGAGTGTAAATAAAAGGCTTGCGTAACTATTTTCTTCTGTTTCATCGATTGTGTTTAGAGTAATTTTAAGATTATATTTTAATTTTTGCCGCAAGAGCAGCTGTTCTATTGTGCACTTCTACCCATCCTGTAGGCGATGGCGCAAAAGATGATGCAGAGTGAACTAAAGTTCCATGTACTGGAACTCAATGAGTGTAATACATTATAGGGTAAAAAGTGAAAAAAAAAGTCGTAACGTGGCTTAGGCAACAAAATTGGTTTTTCGTCAGTTTACATGATAAGTGAATTTTAGAACAGGTGAACAGCAATGATTAGATCAAGTATCAAGATAGATCACAAAATAACTTTTTACAATAAGCAAAGTTATGATACTTCTCAAATTTCCAAGGTAGAACATTATTGTGGATAAAATGTGTGCACGTATCCTGTAATTGATTAGAACCATCTGTGAACTTACTGATTTTACATCAGTCAAGTATATAACGTTGCAAAGTATGGGAATTTCTTTGTTGGCAAAGTTTACATTTAGTCTGATCATTTTCAGCAGGAGGGACAAAAGTCGGCCAACAACATCGTGTTTATTGTTTGTGAAACTATATATATATATATATATATATATATATATATATATATATATATATATATATATATTATCCCTGGGGATAGGGGATTAAGAATACTTCCCACGTATTCCCTGCGTGTCGTAGAAGGCGACTAAAAGGGGAGGGAGCGGGGGGCTGGAAATCCTCCCCTCTCTTTTTTTTTTTTAATTTTCCAAAAGAAGGAACAGAGGGGGCCAGGTGAGGATATTCCAAAAAAGGCCCAGTCCTCTGTTCTTAACGCTACCTCGCTAACGCGGGAAATGGCGAATAGTTAAAAAAAAAATATATATATATATATATATATATATATATATATATATATATATATATATATATATATATATATATTATCCCTGGGGATAGGGGAGAAAGAATACTTCCCACGTATTCCCTGCGTGTCGTAGAAGGCGACTAAAAGGGAAGGGAGCGGGGGGCTGGAAATCCTCCCCTCTCGTTTTTTTTTTAATTTTCCAAAAGAAGGAACAGAGAAGGGGGCCAGGTGAGGATATTCCCTCAAAGGCCCAGTCCTCTGTTCTTAACGCTACCTCGCTATCGCGGGAAATGGCGAATAGTATGAAAAAAAAAAAAAAAAAATATATATATATATATATATATATATATATATATATATATATATATTATCCCTGGGGATAGGGGAGAAAGAATACTTCTCACGTATTATACTTAGTCGCTGCCTCCCGCGTTAGCGAGGTAGCGCGAGAAAACAGACGAAAGAATGGCCCAACCCACCCACATACACGTGTATACACATAAACGCCCTCGCACGCACATATACATACCTATACATTTCATACATACACAAACATATACATATACGCACTTGTACTTATTCATACTTCCTCCCTTCATCCATTATCGTCGCCACCCCGCCACACATGAAATGACACCCCCCTCCCCCCGTGCGCGCGCGAGGTAGCGCTAGGAAAAGACAACAAAAGCCACATTCGTTCACACTCAGTCTCTAGCTGTCATGTGTAATGCACTGAAATCACAGATCCCTTTCCACATAATATTGTGGTTGTAAATGGACCTGCTTGAGTTAATTTCATTTCCTTTTAATCGTAAGATATTTTGTTCATGTTCATTTTGAATAATGGTCGTGATGCTACTCACAGGTAGGCCCAGAGGTTATTCAACTTCATCCTTCAAGGCAGAGGTTTGGGATGGTTCATTAGCTTTATCATAGTATATTCTGAACTCATTATGGGATGGAACCCAGAGAAAGTGGACTCTATGCCCAGCATGAATGATTTTGTCACACGTGTCTTGTTTCAGACACGAGCATAATACAGTCATAGTAAAACGAGTTAGGCACTGAATGGTGAAAGAGAATCGCTTATAATGAGACTATCAACACATTTAATTGCCTTAAGGATAGCAGATAGTTCTGTTTGAAGCACAGATGCCCGTTAGCTGCTGCCTTGCATGGAGGTTGGGGTTCACCCCAGCTGCTGCTGGGCCACGATGGATGTATCGCTTGGAAAGCTCTAGGGAGGGAGGCGGCTGCTGTCGTCTCATGGGTGGAGATCACATGTTAACCTGGTGACTGACGACTTGACGCATTGCTGGAATATGAATAGAAACGTGTTTGTTTCCCTGGCAGTTGTTTGTTCTCAGATAGGTGTTTGTGGCCTAGCAGTTGTTTCTTTCCTTGGGAGTCGTTTATTACCTTGCAGTTTTTTATTTCCCCCAGCAGTTTGTTTCCCATGACAAATCTTATATTTCCTCTTATAGTTGTTTCTTTTCCCTGGTAGGTATGTCGCTCTCCTGGCAATTATTTCCTCTGGCATTTTTTTTTCCCCCAAGTATGTCCTCCCCCTGGCAGTTGTTTCTTTCCCTTGGCGGTTATTTCTATTCCCTGACGATTGTTTCTTTCCCTCGGTCGGTAGATGAGTACTGTGGAAGGGGGCTTTCGGATACAAGACAGGTGCTGTGGACGGTGGTTTGTTATGGCTGACTCCAAATGTGTGCCGGTGGTGGCTGTTGCTTCAGGCAGGAGCCGAATGTTTGTTTTGTTAATAGAGAGGAAGAGTTTCAAGTGCTTCTGGGTCCGGATGGATGGTTTTTGGTTAAACGAGACGATGTTTGCCCTTGCCTAGTGCCTGTCAGTAGATTGTGAGTACCCATTTGTTCAGACAAGTGGATGATTCATCACCACTGGCTCTACGAACACAGTGGAGGTAATCAAATTATCAAGTGTCCATTGCAAGTGTCTCACAAGGTTAAGTGATTTACTACGGTGAATGTAGTGGTTATTGCGTTATCGTTGAAGGAGATCAGCCTTATGCATGTGTCGACCCCTCGGCAACGTACAGCACGATCACGTGACTCATCTGCCACTCTGGCTATAGTGAAGATGCCTCCAGCGTTGTGCATCATTGTATGTCGGGCGCTGGCTATATGCTGATGTCTGGCGTGTCTTTACGCGTGCAGTGTTGCCAGGCTTTCGTGCGTTATGGTCAACGGTGTATAATGTTCAGCGTGTCGTGAGATGTATAGTGTTGCCTTGCTGACTTGTGCGCAGGAGGCCTTGTCAACTGGGTCATTTTTGACCAAGTAAATCAGATGACCTTGCTGGAGGTATTGGTGAAACTTGTCGATGATCAAGATAGCCTTAGTGGACACTCGCCTGATCAATCTTAGATCAAGTTCAGTCATCACCAATGCTAGTCATTACAGGAGGTTCAGTATGTCTTGCAAAGGAATGAATATTAGGAGTGATTATCAAGTCCCAAGCAGGTCATTGTTGGGAAGGGGGTGGGTGTGGGGGAGAGTAGTGGGAGGAGTGAGGGTTGCCAGTTCTGAAAAATGAATATCTTTTAGTACAAATATTATGGTATTTCATGGATAAACGTTTACCATATATAGATACTTTCCCGTCAGTCCTGAGAACACGAGAATACACTTCACAGTGTCTGCATGAATATCAAATTATTCGCCACAGTTTAGTTGTTATGGAACGTTGCTTGCTGTGTCACCGGTGTGCAGACAGTTGGTGGTGATGCATATCGCCTTCAACGCGTGTCTATAGTCTCGGAAGCTCCTTTGAACTCTTGTTTTCAGAATGAGATGAGTAAGATGTGGGTCTTTGTTGTTGTCTGGTGGATGTGAGGCGAGACATTTAGATATCATGGGCTTTGGTTGAGGAGAACTGTGAACCATCAGTAGTTGTCCCCCCTGAACCTTTACTCTCTCGTGGCTTATGCAGGGAGACACCTTGTTAGCTACGAGCCTATGGTCATCCACATATACATTATTCATCCTACAGCCCCAGGAATACGCTACAATACAGCAGGGACATGATGACCTCCCGAAGTGAGAAGTTCTTTCAGGAGAATGTGTTTTGATTCGTCGTGACAATGATACATCCTAACTGTGTAACCTCAAGCAGGCGGATTCCAGCAACACACACACACACACACACACACACACACACACACACACACACACACACATGTATATATATATATATATATATATATATATATATATATATATATATATATATATATATATATTTTATTTATATTTTATTATACTTTGTCGCTGTCTCCCGCGTTTGCGAGGTAGCGCAAGGAAACAGACGAAAGAAATGGCCCAACCCCCCCCCATACACATGCATATACATACGTCCACACACGCAAATATACATACCTACACAGCTTTCCATGGTTTACCCCAGACGCTTCACATGCCTTGCTTCAATCCACTGACAGCACGTCAACCCCGGTATACCACATCGCTCCAATTCACTCTATTCCTTGCCCTCCTTTCACCCTCCTGCATGTTCAGGCCCCGATCACACAAAATCTTTTTCACTCCATCTTTCCACCTCCAATTTGGTCTCCCTCTTCTCCTTGTTCCCTCCACCTCCGACACATATATCCTCTTGGTCAATCTTTCCTCACTCATCCTCTCCATGTGCCCAAACCACTTCAAAACACCCTATTCTGCTCTCTCAACCACGCTCTTTTTATTTCCACACATCTCTCTTACCCTTACATTACTCACTCGATCAAACCACCTCACCCCACACATTGTCCTCAAACATCTCATTTCCAGCACATCCATCCTCCTGCGCACAACTCTATCCATAGCCCACGCCTCGCAACCATACAACATTGTTGGAACCACTATTCCTTCAAACATACCCATTTTTGCTTTCCGAGATAATGTTCTCGACTTCCACACATTCTCCAAGGCCCCCAGGATTTTCGCCCCCTCCCCCACCCTATGATCCACTTCCGCTTCCATGGTTCCATCCGCTGCCAGATCCACTCCCAGATATCTAAAACACTTCACTTCCTACAGTTTTTCTCCATTCAAACTCACCTCCCAATTGACTTGACCCTCAACCCTACTGTACCTAATAACCTTGCTCTTATTCACATTTACTCTTAACTTTCTTCTTCCACACACTTTTCCAAACTCAGTCACCAGCTTCTGCAGTTTCTCACATGAATCAGCCACCAGCGCTGTATCATCAGCGAACAACAACTGACTCACTTCCCAAGCTCTCTCATCCCCAACAGACTTCATACTTGCCCCTCTTTCCAAAACTCTTGCATTTACCTCCCTAACAACCCCATCCATAAACAAATTAAACAACCATGGAGACATCACACACCCCTGCCGCAAACCTACATTCACTGAGAACCAATCACTTTCCTCTCTTCCTACACGTACACATGCCTTACATCCTCGATAAAAACTTTTCACTGCTTCTAACAACTTTCCTCCCACACCATATATTCTTAATACCTTCCACAGAGCATCTCTATCAACTCTATCATATGCCTTCTCCAGATCCATAAATGCTACATACAAATCCATTTGCTTTTCTAAGTATTTCTCACATACATTCTTCAAAGCAAACACCTGATCCACACATCCTCTACCACTTCTGAAACCACACTGCTCTTCCCCAATCTGATGCTCTGTACATACCTTCACCCTCTCAATCAATACCCTCCCATATAATTTACCAGGAATACTCAACAAACTTATACCTCTGTAATTTGAGCACTCACTCTTATCCCCTTTGCCTTTGTACAATGGCACTATGCACGCATTCCGCCAATCCTCAGGCACCTCACCATTAGTCATACATACATTAAATAACCTTACCAACCAGTCAACAATACAGTCACCCCCTTTTTTAATAAATTCCACCGCAATACCATCCAAACCTGCTGCCTTGCCGGCTTTCATCTTCCGCAAAGCTTTCACTACCTCTTCTCTGTTTACCAAATCATTTTCCCTAACCCTCTCACTTTGCACACCACCTCGACCAAAACACCCTATATCTGCCACTCTATCATCAAACACATTCAACAAACCTTCAAAATACTCACTCCATCTCCTTTATATATATTCCTTATCCCTAGGGATAGTGGATTAAGAATACTTCCCACGTATTCCCTGCGTGTCGTAGAAGGCGACTAAAAGGGGAGGGAGCGGGGGGGCTGGAAATCCTCCCCTCTCGTTTTTTTTTTTTTAATTTTCCAAAAGAAGGAACAGAGAATTGGACCAGGTGAGGGTATTCCCTCAAAGGCCCAGTCCTCTGTTCTTAATGCTACCTCGCTAACGCGGGAAATGGCGAATAGTTTAAAAGAAAAAGAATATATTCCTATGAGTCCACTGGGAAAATGAAACACGATAAGTTCCCAAGTGCACTTTCGTGTAATAATCACTTCATCAGGGGAGACACAATAGAGAAATAAAATAGTTAGTTGATATACGTCGAAGAGACGAAACTAGGACGCTATTTGGTAAACATGCGATTGTCCTAGACAATCGCATGGTTAACGCTTTGAAAAAATGTGTGGAAGTCGAGAACGTTATCTTGAAAAGCAAAAATGGGTATGTTTGAAGGAATAGTGGTTCCAACAATGTTATGTGGTAGCGAGGCGTGGGCTGTAGATAGTTATGCGGAGGAGGGTGGATGTGCTGGAAATGAGATGTTTGACGACAACATGTGGTGTGAGGTGGTTTGATCGAGTGAGTAATGAAAGGGTAAGAGAGATGTGTGGTGATAAAAAGAGTGTGGTTGAGAGAGCAGAAGAGGGTGTTTTGAAATGGTTTGGTCACATGGAAAGAATGAGTTGAGAAAAGATTGACAAAGAGAATATATGTGTCAGAGGTGGAGGGAACGAGGAGAAGTGGGAGACCAAATTGGAGGTGGAAATATGGAGTGAAAAATATTTTGAGTGATCGGGGCCTGAACATGCAGGAGGGTGAAAGGAGGGCAAGGAATAGAGTGAATTGGAGCGATGTGGTATACCGGGGTTGACGTGCTGTCAGTGGATTGAATCAGGGCATGTGAAGCGTCTGGGGTAAACCATGGAAAGCTGTGTAGGTATGTATATTTGCGTGTGTGGACGTATGTATATACATGTGTATGGGGGTGGGTTGGGCCATTTCTTTCGTCTGTTTCCTTGCGCTAACTCGCAAACGCGGGAGACAGCGACAAAGAAAAAGAAAAAAAAAAAAAAAAAAAAAATATATATATATATATATATATATATATATATATATATATATATATATATATATATATATATATATATATATACATAATGAGAACAGAATACATATTGCATGCAAAGTTTACATATGTTTGTTATTGTAACCTGGGTATTGTTACTTGGGAGTGTGTTTGGAAATAATAGGATGGAGAATTGTCTACCCTCAGATTTAAAGCTGAAGAAGCCTCTAGGCTTCTCGAGATTCTTTCTGCTTTCCTGCAGAATTATATACATAAATGTATTTCCTGCAGTTGCTCCCGGTCACAAGGTGGGCGGAACGTCAGTAGGTTTTGGTCTCTCACTAGAGTAAAGGAAAATAGTTGACAGTCACGAAACGAATGTGGCTGTACCGCGTGTACAGTACTGGGGCATTGTCGAATTTATTATGAGTCATTGCATTTGTTAGGAGTTACTGAAATGTAATCAGCGTAGTGGGTTTACCGCCGTATCCTAGGTATTTGATGACCTTTCGCGTTGTATAATTTTTACCGGACTTCGGCTGCTTGTGGGTACACCTTCAGTAAAAGTCACCGTTGGTAAGGCTGTACCATGTCAGTACACGAAATGAATTAGTACGTGTGTGTTGCTGAGTGAGGTATACGGTGTGAAGCCGACGACTTTCCCTTGATATACAGACAAGGGTAAATTGTATGGATCGTGTAGATAATCACGATCAGCCGCTGTACTTGTCCTATAAACCTTCAATAAAACTGGGATCATTTGTTTTAACTGATACAATGCTCTGTCTGCTATGTAATGGGGTTAACTGCCGTAATGCTTTGTATTAGATGAGAGGATGATTCGCTTACCTATCACTGTACACGGATGGGTTGGTTATGTTGACCCTTGATGTCAAGACTTCACATTCTAGGATGTCTGGTTTCTAATGATCATCACCAGGCAGGTGAGTAAAGAGAACATCATAATCTTGTTTGTTGTTCTATATTAAGACGTTTGTAAGTTATAACATACGGAAATAACACCACCACCTCCTCCAGAACGTAACATCTGGCTGAAGCTCTCGTGTTGCGCTGCCACAACACTGTGTTGACCCTCACATCCTTAGTGTCGACTTATCATTTTGGGGAGTAAGTCGTGATGGTGGCTGAGAGCCTGTGGAGCGGCCCACAGAGAAGGGCAGACTTACGAACAAGAAGAGAGACGAGAGAAAGGGAGACAAAGAAGTGAAACAAAAGGAGGAAAGAAACATGAGTAACTTGAAAGAGTAAACTGAGGTAAGAAAAATATATACTAGTAATGATGAGATGGAGGAAAGAGAGGGAATGAAAACGAACAGAGGTAGGAGGAAGAAGGTAGAGAAAAGTGAGCAAGATCTGCAGGCTAGTGGAGGGCTGTGTGGCCTAAAGCTGGGCTGCCTCTAGGAAGAGGCGTCTTACAGATTCTCTCCACATTATTGCTGGTAGAATCCCGTAGTTTCTGCCGCGACCCAGGGAGGCTGTGGTGCGCTTGGTGCTTCCCTCTCCACCCTCTGCCATGACATCGAGCGTTACATGACGTAATGATTCACTGTACTGGGTGTGGTATGATGACTGTTTCTCTGGCTTGTTGTGCAGGTTATTGTGTGACGTCATCGAGGATTCACTGGGCTGGCTAAGCCGCTACAGTATGAGGTTAGCAGATCATATAGTACAGGATGACGTAAGCGGATCATGAGGTTCATTATACAGGTTACAGGATATCTGTGGGCCATCTAAATTATAACTTGCAACTACAGGTCGTTATTAGATCATACAGTCTGTGGTTTTAGCTACATTTTGTCATGCCATAACTTCATCAGGACATCACAGCAGCCAGTCTCCGGCATTCGGAGCAAATTTCAGGATGTTATCAATAAATTTTCATAGCTCTTGGGTACGGAAAGCGCTGTTGACCTGTGGTGCGGTATGTCTGTATTACTCTTTTGTGTTGTTGATACAACACACACCCACACACGGGCTAGCCCGAGATCAGACCTACATAGGTTCGAATCCTGGGCGTGCCAGTCGGCCCACACCCAACCTAAGTGTTCATCCTCTCGTCGGGACTGGTCGATAAATGGGTTTGTAGCTTAGGCTTGGGCGTGTACATGACTCGAAATAGACGTGTTATATATAAAGTAAAACTCGCTTTAGAACACACAAATACTGATAACAAAATGGTCATCACACAAATCGTAGTACAGTGGTCAGCATTGCAACCCACCAATCTCACGGGTCCGGATTCGAATCCCTGGTACGGCAACCGGCTCACAGCCGACGCCTTTGTTTTGTTTTTTATCTATATTTTTATTTTTTTTTTTATAAATGAGTTCTTTACATAAGCTGAGGTATGTATATATGGTGTAGCGGTTAGCGTTCTTGACAGTAACGCATTCACTGGTCGCTAAAGTCGAACGAATACGTTAGAATCCTGGTTGCTGCAGTCGTTTCACAGTCAACCCAGCTGTTCATCCACCCGTAGGGGTTAGTTGATAGAATAGGTACCTGGTAACAAGTTTACCAAATGGCGTTGATAGATGGGTATAACTGGTGTTAAACTCCCTTATTGTGACACGCTAATGAAAATTCACACATATACTTAGAGGAAGACTTCATGATGTGATATCTGGGAATTTAGTTGCCTGGGCTGAGAGCCATGCTAATACGAATGATTAAAAGGTTACTATCAATCAAAGAGAATAACCTGCAAAATGTCAGTTTGCTTGAAAGGTCTGACTTCAAAAGAGAGGAGTCTGGACGTACGACTACTTGAATGCCGATGGTTTAGATGAGGATTTGTACTTGTTTGTGAGTGGATGGTATGTTTATAGATGAGGTATACTGTCATTACGCCAGCTGTGCTATCATTAGCTCTGCTATATTGTCATTGTTAATTATATATTTATCTCCAGGTATGAGGGAATGACTTCGTTTAATTGATGTTACATCCTCTGATGTGGTACATCCTTATCCTGAACCTCCCGAATATTACGACTCCCAGTCGTTGTGCAACACAGCCATACAAGATAGAAAAAAAAAAGTCCAAATCACGATGTAAGCCTCTCAGCGCGTCAGGGCATCTACATATCTTCATCCTCAGATTATAGTGTTGAGTTGAGCACTCCAGGTTTACTGGTTTACATTGAAAGAAATTGTTGTTGAATTTTAGACTGTTTTCGTTTAATTCAAATGAGAGGATTTAGGGATGATTTTGCCATCAAATCAGTCGAGATGTCACGTGAGGGCTGCCTGGCTGCCCGACAGGAGGCAGACCACCAACCCCTGCAGTGTCCACCTGTATGTTGCCATAAACTCGCTTCAAACGAATCTCATGAAGGATCAACGACCTAACTTTGAGTATTTCTGGTTGTATGTAAGGAACGGCAGAAGCCTTGATGTAGGCAGTAGTAGCTTGGTCGTAGGCAGCAGTAACCTGGGTGTAGGGAGTAGTTGCCAGGTTGTTAGGGCGGTACAGTTTGGTGACGGAGGGTTGGAGCAGCGGAACATTGGGCAAACTAGGATTTGCTGACGATATGGTTGCTTTGTGGTCATCTTTCACCGGTCTGGGGTTCGGAGCCGCCCGTAGACTGAGTCAACCCTCCTCATGACCAGTTTTCCCTAGTGTTTGTGACATGACCTGCTGTTTAATGGATGGTTGGCCTGCCCCGTGTTTGCCATCAGTGTCGAAAGCCAGTCATCTTGTTGCTACCTCCCCCCCCCCCCCCTTCTCTCTCTCTCTCTCTCTCTCTCTCTCTCTCTCTCTCTCTCTCTCTCTCTCTCTCTCTTGAGAGGAGGTAAAGCTGCCATCACCAAACTTGATTTCCAGTTTGATCTTCACATACCCAAGTCAGGCTAAACTTTGTTGCTTCTTGCTTCGTATGTACCTGTTATTGCCCTACGGTAAGTTGACTAACACACCTGTGTTCTCTACATTATGAAAGAAAACGGAGTGTTAATGGATAACTAAGCCAGATTTGTCCTGACAAGGGAACACACTTGAGCTTAATGGCCATAGACGAAGGTCGGCTCTTTTGGGAACGTTGAGTGAGTGAATTTTAGTATCAGTGAGTGAGTGCACGAGGGGATTAACATATGGTTTTGTCCCTGGCATTGCCCAGAATACATTATGTATGTTTTATGTGAGTTTTTGATCGTCCTGTTTCTGAGGACCTTTACCACTGCTTTTTGTATCGTCAGCAAAAGATGTCAGACTATTGGGGATCGCTCTGTCCGTCCGTCAAGAGTCTCACTGTAACGCTCATTATAGTTCGAAAAATTGGATCAGGTACTTGTCAAACATTATATAGGTCTGTCTTGCATCTAAAGAATTTGATACAAAAGACCCATAAATGTGGTCTCGATTTTCCGGTGAAACACCACATATATTTTTTTTTTGCATGACAAATAACTTCAAGAGCGATGTTTTAATAGTTTTCCAAGTAGTATTTCTACCAGTTCTTATTTCACTCTCATTTACTGTGTTTCCATCAAGGAGACACCTTTATGGGACCTTGTGGTCAGGTCAAACTTTCCAGTATCTTGCTTGTTCCTGCCTCGGAAGCTGTTTGTCTGCAGCTGCTGTTTTTTTTTCACTAACGTACAAACTTAACCGTAAGTTCCTCCTCGGAAAATTGTATTCTGAAGTTTTATTTGTTTCCGTCAACGGTGTCGTCCCCCTCGACTGCTGGATTCAAACTTCCATCTTTTCGGCCGCTATGATAATCATTTTCATTCACTGGAGATCAAGAGCCAAGAGAGTTGTTTTTTCCCAGAGTTTTGCCGGCGCTGCTGGCCGCCCACGTCCAGGTTAGCCAGTCCTTGACGCACATGGTAATTATGTCCTTCTTAGCCAAGTTCTCATAGTCGTCTCTCTCTCTCTCTCTCTCTCTCTCTCTCTCTCTCTCTCTCTCTCTATATATATATATATATATATATATATATATATATATATATATATATATATATATATTATACTTAATCGCTGTTTCCCGCGTCAGCGAGGTAGCACCAGGAAACAGACTAAGAATGGCCCATCCACTCATATACACATTTATATACATAAACGCCCACACACGCTCATATACATACATGCACATATCAACATATACGTACGTATACATATCAACATATACATACATATACATAAACATACAACAGACATTTATATATATAAACATGTACATATCCACACATATATCCACACGTACTGGCACGTACACATATACACTTACTCGCAAACATATGATTTTAAAAATCTATATGACGTTAGAGAGGGTTCAACAGATGGGGCACCACGAGTGTAAAACTCCCACAGCGTGCTGTACAAATAGTAATTACATACATACAGAGCATTCTCATTTTCAACATGTACTCGCGAATCAAAGATAAAGGAAACAATGATATATGAACGTACTGCTCCTGGGGCACACCGCACTCCCTCGGCCCGTACCCAGTAGCCCTCACTACCAGCTTGAGAAGCACCGCTCTAGTCCTGGCGTGACTACATGTAGTGGTGGCACAGGAGGCCAGTCCACCCGAGCACGCACTGCTTTATGTAACCTTTGATTAAGAATTATCAGCCACTTGCGTACACTTCAGTGATTCACTTGGCTATCTTGTTTTAACCACTATATGTTGAACATTACAACAGATAACCTCATTATCGACCATCAGGTCTCCTGAGATCTGATTTTCACATGTCCCTTTATGTATGTACTTAATCATAATGACTTTTGGCTTCTTCCTGTTGAATTTCCATCGTTAAGTTCTCTCCTTTTGTTGCGAGATACATTTGATGAGCTCACGTCACCCATCGTTTCAGCACTGCAGAGTCTGGCCAGTTGATCTCCCTCTCACCACCAATGAAATGCTCTTGAAGGTTGATTTACCATTTAAAACATTTGCTGCACTACAACCCTAGCCGCCTCCGCCGTCTGGCAATCCAGCAAGGGTTTAATGTGGTTTGTTCAGCATCAGTCGTTCAGGATTTTTTCAAAATCGATGTATTTTCATACGTCCTTCATGGTGTACATCAGACTTGGGCAGCGAACCGTTGTTGATAGAAGCACACCCTGCTGCACTGTTACACACACACACCACACCACACCACCCCACACACCCTGCTGCACTGTTAAACACACACACACACACACCACACACCCTGCTACACACACACACACACACACACACCACACACCCTGCTACACACACACACACACACACACACACACACACACACCGTGCTGCACTGTTACACACACACACACACACACACCACACCACACCACTTCACACCACACCACACAGGAAGAATTAGAAGGTATGAGACCGGACAGTGTACAGAAATTTAAAAAGTGGTCTGTTGTCAGTGGAATTTCATAAGGTGGGCCACATGGGTGCAGAACTGCCTCCCCATACAGTGCAAATAGGTAGTTACACATCGAGGTTCAGTAGTCTTCGTGTAGCAGTAATTCACTAGAGTTCTCCAGGAACCTTATGACGCCTCGCCCGTCTGTTCTTGTGTCGCATCTGCTACTGGATGAACTGGGGAGGTCTGAACGATGGACATACAGTCCTACTGCACACGGATAGTCGGTCGTCCACGTTTACGCACTCGTTTGCTAGTACGTTGGTTCACGGGTGCCCGTCGTAATCCCATGTACGTCACCTGCACATGGACATACGACACAAAGTTCTAATGTTAAAATAACGTGTGAACATCTCCCAAGTGGGCCCTAGAGTTTAACCCCCCCTTTCTCCTCTTCCTCCTCCTCCTCCTGCCCCAAGGCCTGATGGCCGGCAGTGACTCATGCTGATGCAATGGTGTTCTTCCGGTATAATCGGATTCCCATTTATCGCCTCGCGTTTAGATTTTACGGAATAGTTGTGTTGCAATACAAGTGTATGCAGCTAAACATTCAGTCTCCACCACAGATGTGTGCAGTTAAGCATCTGTGTTCTACCACAGGTGTGTGCATCTGAACTGTCTCTAACCTCAGACTACAAGCCTTTTATAATGTTTCTTTATATCAGGGTTTTTTTTAACCTCAGATACACGTATCCCAAGAGGTGCGCCTGGAGTTTACCAGCGGTTACACACACACACACACACCACCACCACCACCACCACTACCACACACACACCACCACCACACACACACACACACACACACACACACACACACACACCTATTTCAAACTGACCGCGAACCTAGATCCTTCCCTTGTAATGGTATGAGAGGGAGGGTATGTATGGAGGAGCTCTTTACCCTCGCTTGACACTGTCGTCACCAGCTGTCTGTGACAGCCTGACTACCATCATCTGGTGTCCTTTAACTAGCTACCCACCATCTTTTATGCCTTTTGGACTGCACTCGCTGTCGTGCCCATTAAGACTTGAAGATCAAGACTCAGCAGCCAAGAATTAAGCCCCGCTCAGCTATAAGACTTAGGTCGTAAGCTGCAAGTTTCAGAATTCTGGGAATTTAGAGTCCTAGAATTATTGTCGTGGAAGTATCCTCTGTGTGTGGTGCGTTATTATATTGTCTGTTTTTTTATTTTTTTCGGATGGAAAGCTTTTCCATGCTCAGTGGTATTTGTTGATTAGTTTTTCTTTTTTCTCTCTCGATCCTCATGATAGTTTGACGGAGTAAGAGTAAGTTTTCTTACGAATTTGTCTCCCATCTTCTTAGTAACCAGTTTCCCTCCTTTGTCATCCACATTGCCACTCCTCCTCCCTTTCCTGCACACTATCTCTGCCGTACCCATCATGTACTCTCCTTAGCTTGGTGTTCCTTCAACCCGGTTCTGAATACAAACCTCTGAAGTTTTCAAGACACCCCCAGGCTGGACTCGCCTGAGTCAGACTTTGTTCCAACATAGAAAGATGGCAGCTTCCTTCCCTTTTGCTTGCTCTTCTGACCCAGAAAACGTGCCATCATATTGGCACAACGTTATATATATTTTTAGTGCTCTCGGAAATGAATATGGCGCCGAATGTGGTGGTGAGTTCCCCGCAGGTGGGAACTGTGGCTACCTGGGTGGTTCTTGCTTCTTTCCTCCCCAGTGTGTCCGCCACAACATTGTTCGCAAGTTTTTATTGTTTATGTGTTGTGTTATGATGTAGGAATGATGAATGCTGTTCCCGTGTTGTGATGAGTTCTGCTTGTATGTTGTGATGCAAGGCGAGGATTTTTTATCGCTATATCGTGAGTGATGATTAGGAACTGTTGCAGGAGGAAGATGTTGAAACTTCAGTGACGCTAACAAGACCTACAGTATACAGGGAAGACATGAAGCCTCCTCTAATCCTCCCACTCATCCCCCCCCATCCCCTCCCCCACTCAACCACACACACACTCACACTCACACACACACACACACACACACACACACACACACACACACACACACACACACACACGCGCGCGCGCGCGCGCGCGCGTACCGGCCAAACCTGAGTGTGTCTCAGATCGGATGGCTTACGTAAAGTGTGATAAGCGGCATGATGAGTTCCTCGGACCGTACCACTGAGGAATGTCAGAAGTAGTTGTGATGGAGTGAGGGAGGGCTGGATGAGCGCGCGACGCGTGTGTCAGCTGTGTGGCCTCAGCATCCCACCAAGGTACAGAAGAGTTTTTCTTGTGATGTGTTAGTTACGTACATGTTTGTCCTTCTCTGCAGTTGTAGTTTTTATGTCGTGTATATGTATGTGTGTTTGTGTGTGGTTAAATTTGATATTAGATGAAACTTTACGAAGAATAGAACCAATATCTCGTGACACTGTCCACCAGTCATCCCGAGTCAGCCAGTTGGCACCGTCACTCCGCCTGCAGCACTCCTCCTCCCCTTCCCTCTCACACTATTGCTGGAGCGACAGTTCCAGGCGCGTCCTCTGCCCTCACACACCATTAATGGAGCTGATCCAGACCCCTAAATTCTGTAGTTCTTCCAGCATCCGTTTATTTATCTATATTGTTTGGTGCTTCCTTTATGATCTCTTGTTTGTACCTTATGTTCTCATATATCAGAGTGTGGTCAAGCTGGGTATGTTTCTTATTCCATTTTTTTCCTTGGTATTTTTATCTCTCGTTTCTTCCTCTAGCTTAATCTTTTTATTTTTCCTTCCAGCTTTTATTCTTCGTAACTTTCCGTTGCTCCAGTGTTTTCGAAGTATTAAACAACTAGGTTCCACTGGAAAATCTAGTCTACTTCTGTTGATCTTGTTTTCCGTGTGTGTATCAGTCAAGACTTGTACCTGCTTTTTACCGTGCGTTTTCATGATTTTGTCTTGGTCGTTGTCGTTCTCAACCTCAGCCTCTCGTTCACTTGGTTACTTCTCAACTGGATAGCTTTTCTCAGCCGATTATCCTTCCAGCATTTGTCTTAGCCACTCACTGTCCCAGCCAGACACCGTTCCAGCCAGACGCCATTCCAGCCATATACTATCCCAACCAACAACATCCCCCAGGTTTTAGTAGCGTTACTTTCCAGAGGAGTCAGTATGCTCTAGCTTCTCGTTCCTATATCTGAGTGTTCTCAAGGGTCGTCTTCCTTCCTCGTTGTCTCAAGCACGTTTCTCGTCATATTCCATGAAAGAACATTCATCGGAGGGTCACGTTTTACTGGTGCACTTTGAGTAATGTGCACGGGTTTGTTGACACAATTGTCAACTTTTGGGCCGCCAACTTTGTAAACGTGTTTTAAGCACCTTTAGAGAGAGAGAGAGAGAGAGAGAGAGAGAGAGAGAGAGAGAGAGAGAGAGAGAGAGAGACTGTCTTTAATGTCAGAGTTTTGTGTTGTAATACTGTATCTTAAGGTAATTTTGTATCATTGGAGAACCAGTTTTATCATATATATATATATATATATATATATATATATATATATATATATATATATATATATATATATATATATGTATATATATATATATATATATATATATATATATATATATATATATATATATATATATATTTTTTTTTTTTTTTTTTTTTTTTATACTTTGTTGCTGTCTCCCGCGTTTGCGAGGTAGCGCAAGGAAACAGACGAAAGAAATGGCCCAACCCCCCCCATACACATGTACATACACACGTCCACACACACAAATATACATACCTACACATCTTTCCATGGTTTACCCCGGACGCTTCACATGCCTTGATTCAATCCACTGACAGCACGTCAACCCCTGTATACCACATCGCTCCAATTCACTCTATTCCTTGCCCTCCTTTCACCCTCCTGCATGTTCAGGCCCCGATCACACAAAATCTTTTTCACTCCATCTTTCCACCTCCAATTTGGTCTCCCTCTTCTCCTCGTTTCTTCCACCTCCGACACATATATCCTCTTGGTCAATCTTTCCTCACTCATTCTCTCCATGTGCCCAAACCATTTTAAAACACCCTCTTCTGCTCTCTCAACCACGCTCTTTTTATTTCCACACATCTCTCTTACCCTTACGTTACTTACTCGATCAAACCACCTCACACCACACATTGTCCTCAAACATCTCATTTCCAGCACATCCATCCTCCTGCGCACAACTCTATCCATAGCCCACGCCTCGCAACCATACAACATTGTTGGAACTACTATTCCTTCAAACATACCCATTTTTGCTTTCCGAGATAATGTTCTCGACTTCCACACATTTTTCAAGGCTCCCAAAATTTTCGCCCCCTCCCCCACCCTATGATCCACTTCCGCTTCCATGGTTCCATCCGCTGACAGATCCACTCCCAGATATCTAAAACACTTCACTTCCTCCAGTTTTTCACCATTCAAACTCACCTCCCAATTGACTTGACCCTCAACCCTACTGTACCTAATAACCTTGCTCTTATTCACATTTACTCTTAACTTTCTTCTTCCACACACTTTACCAAACTCCGTCACCAGCTTCTGCAGTTTCTCACATGAATCAGCCACCAGCGCTGTATCATCAGCGAACAACAACTGACTCACTTCCCAAGCTCTCTCATCCCCAACAGACTTCATACTTGCCCCTCTTTCCAAGACTCTTGCATTTACCTCCCTAACAACCCCATCCATAAACAAATTAAACAACCATGGAGACATCACACACCCCTGCCGCAAACCTACATTCACTGAGAACCAATCACTTTCCTCTCTTCCTACACGTACACACGCCTTACATCCTCGATAAAAACTTTTCACTGCTTCTAACAACTTGCCTCCCACACCATATATTCTTAATACCTTCCACAGAGCATCTCTATCAACTCTATCATATGCCTTCTCCAGATCCATAAATGCTACATACAAATCCATTTGCTTTTCTAAGTATTTCTCACATACATTCTTCAAAGCAAACACCTGATCCACACATCCTCTACCACTTCTGAAACCACACTGCTCTTCCCCAATCTGATGCTCTGTACATGCCTTCACCCTCTCAATCAATACCCTCCCATATAATTTACCAGGAATACTCAACAAACTTATACCTCTGTAATTTGAGCACTCACTCTTATCCCCTTTGCCTTTGTACAATGGCACTATGCACGCATTCCGCCAATCCTCAGGCACCTCACCATGAGTCATACATACATTAAATAACCTTACCAACCAGTCAACAATACAGTCACCCCCTTTTTTAATAAATTCCACAGCAATACCATCCAAACCTGCTGCCTTGCCGGCTTTCATCTTCCGCAAAGCTTTTACTACCTCTTCTCTGTTTACCAAATCATTTTCCCTAACCCTCTCACTTTGCACACCACCTCGACCCAAACACCCTATATCTGCCACTCTGTCATCAGACACATTCAACAAACCTTCAAAATACTCACTCCATCTCCTTCTCACATCACCACTACTTGTTATCACCTCCCCATTTGCGCCCTTCACTGAAGTTCCCATTTGCTCCCTTGTCTTACGCACCCTATTTACCTCCTTCCAGAACATCTTTTTATTCTCCCTAAAATTTACTGATAGTCTCTCACCCCAACTCTCATTTGCCCTTTTTTTCACCTCTTGCACCTTTCTCTTGACCTCCTGTCTCTTTCTTTTATACTTCTCCCACTCAATTGCATTTTTTCCCTGCAAAAATCGTCCAAATGCCTCTCTCTTCTCTTTCACTAATACTCTTACTTCTTCATCCCACCACTCACTACCCTTTCTAAACAGCCCACCTCCCACTCTTCTCATGCCACAAGCATCTTTTGCGCAATCCATCACTGATTCCCTAAATACATCCCATTCCTCCCCCACTCCCCTTACTTCCATTGTTCTCACCTTTTTCCATTCTGTACATAGTCTCTCCTGATACTTCTTCACACAGGTCTCCTTCCCAAGCTCACTTACTCTCACCACCTTCTTCACCCCAACATTCACTCTTCTTTTCTGAAAACCCATACTAATCTTCACCTTAGCCTCCACAAGATAATGATCAGACATCCCTCCAGTTGCACCTCTCAGCACATTGACATCCAAAAGTCTCTCTTTCGCACGCCTGTCAATTAACACGTAATCCAATAATGCTCTCTGGCCATCTCTCCTACTTACATAAGTATACTTATGTATATCTCGCTTTTTAAACCATATATATATATATATATATTCATACTTGCTTGCCTTCATCAATCCTGGCGCCACCCCGCCCCACAGGAAACAACATCGCCACCCTCTTCCGTACAACCCTCTCTGTAGCCCATTCCTCTCAACCATATAATATTGTTGGAATTGCTATTCCCTCAGGCATGCCCATTTTTGCTTTCCGAGATAATGTTCTCTCCTTCCACACATTCTTCATCGCTCCCAGAACCTTTGCCCCCTCCCCCACCTTGTGACTCACTTCTGCTTCCATGGTTTCATTCACTGCTGAGTTCACTCCCAGATATCTAAAACACTTCACTTCCTCCAATTTTTCTCCATTCAGACTTACATCCTAATTAACTTGTCCCTCAACCCTACTGAACCTAATAACCTTGTTCGAGTGAGTAAGTAATGAAAGGGTAAGAGAGATGTGTGGTAATGAAAAGAGTGTGGTTGAGAGAGCAGAGGAGGGTGTATTGAAATGGTTTGGTCATATGGGGAGAATGAGTGAGGAAAGATTGACAAAGAGGATATATGTGTCAGAGGTGGAGAGAATAAGGAGAAGCGGGAGACCAAATTGGAGGTGGAAGGATGGAGTGAAAAAGATTTTGTTATTCGTTTAAAACAGCTTTCCGTTGTTATGTTTCATATATTTTTCTTCTTGAGTCCTTTAACTAGCAGTTGATTAACCCTTAAGCACGACGGTACGACCTATTAGCATGCTTAGACAGCCCTTTGGTATCTCCTGACCCTATATGGTAATTTTGCAGGTAATTACAACAGTCCTCCTTTGTGCTCGAGGACTTATTGTTGTGTTATCTTATTAGATTCCTCACATACGCTTGGACTTATTTTCCTTCCTGCGTCCGTCTCTTACCAGTTGAGCTTGTTCCAGTATCCTTCATTCCAGACCGGCACCAGTTGACCACCAGGGGTAGCACGAAGGACCGTTACCGTGATACAATAATTTTTATTTTATTGTAATATCGCTAAGAGTTTCCTCGCTTCTCTTTGGCCATTATACTGTGTTCTCATCGACCTCGCAGATATCCGTGTTTCCATTTTCTGTATTTGTGTTGTGTATGCTGAGATATTTAACATATTTTGAAGGTGTTTCTTTTCTTACAGGATCTCTGGCTGAGGATCTCCGGCTGCTTGCTGTGTCAAGGTGAGTGTCAGTTTCGTCATGATACAATAGCGTTAAGGAACTTGGAATCAGGCGTAGTTCCTAAGCAGTGGATGACAGCAAATGTCGTTCCTATCTTTAAGAAAGAGGATAGTTACGTTGCCTCTAATTATTGTCCTATCAGCTTGACATCTATTGTGGGAAAATATCTCGATTAGTTATAGCGGACAGAATGCGGGAGAATCATGATCTCATTAGGGATTCTCAGCATGGTTTTACAAAAGGGAAGTTATGTCTCCGTAACCCTCTCTCCTTCTTCGATAAAGTATTTGAAACTTTTGAATAGGGGAAAGAGTTATGATATTGTATGCTTAGACTTAAGTATGACTTTTGACCGAGTACCTCATGAGCGTCTGCTTAGAAAAATAGCAGCACACGGCATCGGGAGTTGTGTATTTAATGTGGATTAGGTCGTGGCTCACTGACAGACAACAGAGGGTATGCATCAACGGAGTTACATCGGACTGGGACAGTGTAGCCAGTGGTGTTCCTCGGGGATCAGTCTTGGGACCGCTTTTGTTCGTTATATATATTAACGATTTGGATATGGGGATAAACAGCGATTTAAGTGAATTTGCCGATGATACAAAAATTGGAGCCGGAATTGACTCGGATGAAAATTCAGTGAATTTGCAGAGGGACTTAAATACATTATCAGATTGGGCGTATACATGGAAAATGGAATTCAGCATAGATAACTTCACAACATTTAGCGTGGGTAAGGACAGGAACACTGATTACAAACTGGACAATATTACTGTAGGTAAAACAGAATGGGAAAGAGATTTACGGGTACTGGTGAGCAAAGTTCTCAAACCGCAGCAACAATGTAGTAAAATGTGTAGTAAAGCTAATCGGATGTTAGGATTCATTAATAGGACTGTCAGCAATAAAATTCCTAGAGTATTGTTGCAACTTTATCTTGCGTTGGTCAGACGACATTTGGATTATGCTGTACAATTTTATAGGCTCCATACTATGCAGTTGATATAGATTCTTTAGAGAGAGTACAAAGGCGAATGATAAAAATGATCCCTGGAATTAGAAGCCTCACATATGAAAAGAGGGTAAAAAGACTGAATTTACGCTTACTTAAGAGGAGGGCTAGAGGGGATATGATTGAAGTTTTTGAATGGGTGATAAATAAAGGTAACATGAATAAAGTTCTTAGAATGGCGCCACCAGATAGGGCAAGAAATAATGGATATACATTTGGGAAAAAAAAAAAAAGATTCAGGTCGAATGCGGGTAAGTATTGGTGTGGGAGTATGATGGTAGATTTATGGAACAAGCTGCCAAGCTCAGTGGTGGAAGCTAAGTCTTTAAGTAGCTTTAAACGAAGGTTGGATGTCTTTATGGGTTCAGGCGGTTGGTTGTAGGGTGGACAGACAAAGGACCTGCCTAGCATGGGCCAATGGGCCTCTTGCAGTGTCCTCACTTCTTATGTTCTTATCCCGTCATTAGGCACATATTCCCACAAGCTAGCATAACAGCAGCAGCTCGGGCTGCTTACTCTCCATATATCTATTAATTTCCAGGATCGAATCTTGAAATGGTCTCGTATGTAAGTAATGGAGGGTTGCAAGGACAACTGACTCCCTTCTCCCCCGTCCATCACTTACCACCTGCCCTTAATCCTCTCCACTCACTTGTCCTGGTTTTCCATTCCCTGTCACCCGCCCCTCTCAAGCCACCAGTGTCAGTCTTCCCTTCCCTCCCACCCTGGTGCTGTAGATGTAAGTGCTGGGGGCAGAAGTGCTGCTTGTTACTGTGAAGTCAGCTGGTGGCCACAACCTGATCTGACCTGACCAGCCAGAAGTGCTCTCATCAGTTGCTCCCCGACGGACTTGTCTATGGCCAGAGCAGATAGCAGAGACCAGATGGGTTACATATGGTGGGAATGTTACGAGATTAACTCGATAGCAAATATATTAGAACAAAATACTTGATAAGACAAAGCTGTAATTTGAATAGAAGCAAAATAGATATCCTTATTATGATTTGACATGTATGAGAACGAGGGCAATTGTGATGTTCATTGCAACGCTTCTTTTGGACGAGCTGGAGGACCCGTCGGAAACACTTATGTTAATTGCCCGCAATTACCACGTCATCAGTTGGTCTGAACTGTCTCTTATGTAGTACGTTCTTATAGCTGAATGTACCGAGCCAGTGTTGTAAGAAGCTGGGTGTACCGAGCCAGTGTTGTACGAATCTGGATGTACCGAGCCAGTGTTGTATGAAGCTGGGTGTACCGAGCCAGTGTTGTATGAAGCTGGATGTACCGAGCCAGTGTTGTATGAAGCTGGGTGTACCGAGCCAGTGTTGTATGAAGCTAGGTGTACCGAGCCAGTGTTTTATGAAGCTGGGTGTACCGAGCCAGTGTTGTATGAAGCTGGGTGTACCGAGCCAGTGTTGTATGAAGCTGGGTGTACCGAGCCAATGTTGTATGAAGCTGGGTGTACTGAGCCAGTGTTGTATATGAAGCTGGGTGTACCGAGCCAGTGTTGTCTAAGGTTGGATGGACTAGCCCAGTGTCGTATAAGTCTGGGTATACCGTACCTATGTTGTCTGAGGATGGATGTACCGTGACCGTGTTTTATGAGGGAGGCTGGGTGCAGTAGGCCAGTGTTGTATGAGGCTAGGCGTATTCGGACCACTTTTGTCTGAGGCTGGGTGCGGCAGCTGATGATAGGCAACACTGCCGATGGGCAAGTCAGGGTCAGGTTAGGCAGATTAAGGTGAGGAGGTCAGGGTGAGTAGGTCAAGTTGTGTTGGCTGTTAGATGTTTGATGGGAGAGCTATAGTGGGGGCTGGTGGCTCGCGCCATACTACTTCACTCTCCCCGACATTCTCTCTCTCTCTCTCTCTCTCTCTCTCTCTCTCTCTCTCTCTCTCTCTCTCTCTCTCTCTCTCTCTCTCTCTCTCTCTTTTCCCCTGTCTTGTCTCCCCCGTCCCTGTCCTGTCCCCCACGCATGCTCCCCCCACTATGGGACTCTTACCACACGGGAGTATCGCCCCAAACATCTGCCGCGGGAGGAAACTGGTATTATTTGCAGCAGATGTGTGGGGCTTCTCCCCAGTGAGGCGAATTTGTGATATCATGAGATGAAAACGTTTTCACATGTTCCCACTCCATTCTCCCTCTTACATTCCATAAGGTTCCTCTATTTCTCTCTCCGTCCTGCCGGTCTTCCTTCTCTATGGTTGTGTATGTTTTTTGCCGGTCGGTTGACGTTTGTACCTTCTGTTTCTTTATTCCAGTTCTGGTTCTTCCTTTCTCTTCTTCTCTCGGCCATCTTCCCCATATCCCCGGCCTCGGTATCCTTCTCTTCCTCCTCCTTTTCCTTTTCCTCCTCCTTCAGCAAAACAGGATCATCACCCATATACCTGATCCTGCCAGTGATGTAAGGAAAGCTCAACACAGTAATGATGCACAACAGAGGATTTTCTGTAAAATTATGTATGGTAATACAGCGGTAACAGGTGTTTTATGTATGGGCGCTGTCACAGATGTTGCCACCATGCGATGATTAATGAAAGCACACACATGACCCACCAATGGTCATAGACTTGATCATAAACATGACAGTAACACTGTGCCAGGAGACATCACAACTATACAGAAACATTCTCAATAGAAACAAAATAATGGATCTGTAGCTTCTCTGAACATGACAGTAACCTTTCCTAATACTATAATGCAACCGTACTTTAGCGAAGCACAACTTAAGAGTAGACAGTAGCCTGAAGGGCATGTGCCAATAGATACTAACCTGTATATCAGATGCTAATAAGACAGGTGCTAGTAGACACTAACGTGTAAATTAGATGCCTGTAGATAGTAGTCTACATGATAATTGTCAATATCCAGTAGCCTGTGGGACATATGTCAATAAACTGTAACCAGTAGGTCTAGTTTCAGTAGACAGTAATCTGTAGAACAGGTGTCATTAAAACTCAAAACCTCTAGTAATGTAGTTTTGAGTGAGAACACAGGTTGAAATAACACAGAAGACTTCAGTTATACAGGTTGAAATAATACCAAACCCTTCAGTAATACAGTAGAAATATTACCACATCCCTCAGTAACACATCATACCACATGCCTCAGTAACACATGAGACTACATCTCTCAGTAACACATCATACCACATGCCTCAGTAACACATCATGCCTCAGTAACACATACCACATGCCTCAGTAACACATCATACCACATGCCTCAGTAACACATCATGCCACATCCCTCAGTACTCAGTAACACATGATGCCACATCCCTCAGTAACACATCATACCACATCCCTGAGTAACACATCATACCACATCCCTTAGTAACACGTCATACCACATCCCTTAGTAACACAGCGTACAGTAACAGCCAAGCCTCCTGTAACACAGGTCGAAATAATATAAAACCTCCAGGAATGAGTCACCGCCCAGTTACACAGGTCTAGGTAACAACCTCTCCCCTCCACAAGCGATGAGTGAGGTGGAAGGTTAGTTGTGAGATTTGGGCTGAGAGTTGTTCGGTTGTTTTTTAGTGCTGTGAAGCTGGTGCTGAATGCCCTGAGGTTGATGCTGTTATGAAGCTAGTGCTGTGTTATGAAGCTAGTGTTGTGATATGAAGCTAGTGCTGTGTTATGAGACCGGGGTTAAGTGTTGTAAGGCTGGGTACTGAGCGTTACTGGGGCCGAACTGACCTCAGGACCAACGCTGCTGACTTAAGCCTTACCACACATGCTGAGTGTGTTTGAGCAGTGTGTCAGCGTCAGCAGGAGCCAGATGACAGTATCGGGACGGGGGCGTCATCTTAATGTGTGCCCAACAACTAATGGTGAGGCAGTCCCTAGAGGGGGATGGGCACGCAAGTCAAGAGTCACAGGATTCTACAACTACATGATCATAGAAAGTCCATGGCGCCGTACACCCCAAACCTTTCTCTTGTCATCAAAAATGTACATTTTTCTCCCGTGAATTTCGTGAGACAACCCACAATTTACCACCAACTTACTGTTTACGACAGTGCATATATTGGGTTTGACTTGTGATGTTATTTAGGGTCACCAGGTATCATCAATACCATTAATGCACGTATTAGCTTTGCTTGTCTTCAAGCACTAACTCACGTACCTAGTATTTGGGATATTTGTGTATAATATTTGTATTCATAATCCACCAGGATACTTGAGCGTCCTGTTGTTACACAGACGCCTGTGTCATATAGTTATAAGGGGTATTTCCTCAAGGAACCAGTCGGAAGTAGAGCAGAGATTTGGAAGGAAAACATTATTTGTGAGAAATACTCGATACGATTCAGGGTAGATTTCAGCAGTGGAAGGAAAACATTATTTGTGAGAAATACTCGATATGATTCAGAGTAGATTTCAACAGTAAGTGAAGTAAACAGCACAATATACATGAGTCTTTGTTGTACGAGATATGTGAGAGTCCGTCGTCTATGGATTTAGTAGACTGAGATCTCGTATGTTAACTGTCGCTACCTCCATCCTGAAATCATTGGTAACATTTAGGTTAACATATATACACTTTGACATTTGGCCACCAGTGGATGATATTCAGTGCTGCCGGTTCACACAGAGGCTCTGGATTTGGCGCATCAGACACCAGTGTTGTGAGGACGTGCCTCACTGTTAGCGGATAAGAGGGAGGGAGGGATGATACGGAAGGAGAGGACGGAGGGAAAGGAGATCGAAGGAAGTGGAGAAGGAAGGTTATAGAAAGAGGAAGTTAGGGGATAGTGGCAAGGAATGAGATTCAGCAAAGAAAACAAGAAACAGAATATAAAGTAGTAAGGGAACCCCAGTGCTCACGACGCTTTGTATCCTATGTAAAACAACAGAAGTTAGAGGAAGGGAAGAGAGACAGGTGTCGCTCTGGAAGGTCGTTGCTCTAGAATATATTGCTCCAGAAGGCCGCTGTTCTGGAAATCATCGCTCGGGAGGTCGCTGCTTTACCATATATCGCTCCGTGAGGCCGCTGCTCAAGAATGAATATATAAAGAGGAAACTGAAAAAAGGATAAATAGGTTCATTTTGTTATTGAACCAGAATGTTTTCTGATGGCAAAGGCCTCCAGGCCAGTGCGATATTTTAAGTGGCTGCGATAACTTTACATATAAGTGAAGTGGATCTGAACACAGAGATATAAGTATTTTTCTGAGGTTCAGTTTGTTGTGGGAACACTTCATGGATAACACTTTCTAACTTTGTGCAGTGTTGTCACCGTTCAAGTAATACCAGCAGCAAATTGTTATAGCAAGGGAGGAGAGAGCTGAACGTCGCACTTGAGTAGCTGTTATTTCCAGGAGTCTACCTTGTGAACGAGCATATCTTCATATGTGGATGTAAATGTACTTATATGTGTACTTATTGGCTGATTTTGCACTTACGTGTTTCTGTATCCCGCACCCATACTCTTGAATGTGTATGTATGTATGTATATGTGTATCCTCAGTCTCAGGTTCCCATCTCCAGATATAGCTTTGAAACCACAATACCAACATGAAACTCATGTCCAGGTCTCCTCACACCTCAGCTGCCTGGTTGCTATGTAGATGGACCAGGTTGTTGATGGTCGTAGCCCGGTGACTTTGTCCTAATGTTATGCTCCAGCCGGTGTTGATGCCAATAGTTCTGAGTCCCAGATCCTGATACTGTTCTCCCTGGGTTGTTTCCAATGTTGCCTCTACTTTCTGTGGTATTAGTCAACATCCTGTCTCCTCCCCCTCATCCCACTACTTGGAGTTATTGTGATGTACAGGCGGGGGACGTGGTCCTCCAGTGTTGATGCTCAACTCCGTTATAAGCATTCCAAACAAATTTGGTTTTCGTCTATTGGATTGTGAGACGTAATAATCCACCCAGTTATTTAGAAAAGTTTCCTTCCCTGGCACCAGTTTGCTTTATTTTTATTTTATTTATTCATTTTATTTATTTATTTATTTTCTTTGTGCCTCGCACACACTGGGGCTGTTGGTGTGCAGTTCACAAACAGTCTTACGCGAGTCTTATGCTGGGTGAGAGTAGGTCCAACTGTTCTGCTGGGTGTTAGTGGATCGTATTGCTTCGTCCATGCAGGTATAACAGCTGAGTTTGTACTACATTAAGTTTCTGATCATTTTCTGTAATTTTTCACAATAGATAACTCTGGCATACCTTTCCGATTACGTATGATCCTTACTTTCTTCACTGAAACTAACGAAGGCGTATTCTACACTGATATATGGAGTCATTCTCCACTCTTCGCGTTACATTTGATGTTTACCCTTGGAAGAACTCTATGATATCATCTTGATTAATGATGACAGTTGACAGTTACGTTTATTCTAGTATATCTGACTCACGTAATGATCCATAGTAGTTTGTATAGAATTCTTTCACTGTGTCCGCTCCTCTTTATTTTGAATTTATATGATTAATCTATCATATAACTCTAGGACCCCTTGTATGGAGCTTCTGCGTCTTCAAGGCTGCGCCACGGCCAGTAGCCGGGAAATGATGGGCTCCATTGGAGTGAGAAGTTCGATGTGATTATGTTCCCTTGTGATGATGCAACCTCCGCAAAGGTGACTTTTCAATGGTATTGTAACCACAAGCAAGCGGATAATTCCCATGTAACGCTGTTGTTTCCTGTTGTCATGTTGTGAAGTAATACCATCATGTTGTTATTGTCTACTGTAGTATGCTGTATGTTTTGTTTTCCATTCTCTTGCTGTTGTCTTCTTTTGTTATGGTCTGCTGTTCTGTGTCGTAGATTGATTTCTCTGTGTTCACCTGTGAAGGTCCTACTCCCGTGTGCCTGTGTATTTTGGGACGACTGTAAACGTTCATCTTTAATGTCATATGTTGAAGTTTTATTCCACGTTAGTGATTGATGTTGTAAAGTGCATGACGCTCATGATGTTTGTTATGTTGTCACTAGCTAAGCCATGCTTTGCCCATGATTTGATGTACGGTTTGCTGCCGTCACCCACAGTTGGTGCTAAGCTTGCCCACAGATGATGCTAAGGCCGCCCACAGCTGGTGCTAAGGCCGCCCACAACTCAAGGAGCGGGAGCCAGAGGATCAAGGAGTATAGATTTTCCTCCGCCCTAGGTGGCTCAGCTCCGGACCGAACCAGTTATCGTCAGCTGTCCCGGCGTTGGTTGGGTGGGTGGCCGGGTGGGGATAGTTGTGGGTGGCAGGGGCTCCCGGCGTTGGTTGAGTGGGCGGCCGGGTGGGGATAGTTGTGGGTGGCGGGGCTCTCGGCGTTGGGTGGGTGGCGGGCGAGCATGTGGGGTTGGTTGTATTGATGTCTATCCCGTTTCTGGGTAGTTGGGTGGGTCTGGTTTGGTGTGGCGCTGGGTGGGTGGCAGTCATTCTTCCTCAGCATCTCCCTCACTCCTTAGCCACACCAGTCCCACCCGCCCACATAGTTGGTGGCTTCCGTCTCTTGTAAACTTTACAGTCTCACATTTCGTAAAGTGTGGCACTTATAAATACTTGATGTGATGTGTTCAGAGAGGTGGAGTATTGTGCCTAAAGTTTTGTAACACCGTGCTTATTGGAGGCTTAACTTCCGACGCTCGGAGAATGAAAGTCTTGACCATAGGAACTGTAGAACTCTCACTCTATGCCTGAAATCCCTCACTGTCATCACCAGTGTTATTTGTTCCCACCTTCTGTACTCAGACCATTTGCATCATGGCTGTATCACCTGCCGTGTATCCATCTCTATTACCTGGTGTGTTACACCCTTACTCATCACCAGGACTATTACACCCTTCGTCATTACATCGAAAGATGCACAGCATCTCTATTATTCACTACGCCATCTGAGTATGAACGTGTGTAATCCTCTGCAGGTGGAAAGAAATGAGAGAAGGGGAGAGTTGTGAACACCATTAAGTCCCATTTACAGGATTAGTGAGTCATATTATGAGAGAGCCTGGGGAGGGGGAGGTTGTATCAATTGTTGGCGAGACAGGATAAACTGGCCTGTTCTTCAGGAGTTAGTTGGTCTTTCAGCGCCGCCTGGAGGTGAGGGAGTTTCCTCCCCGACCTCTTGACGGAAAGGTTCAGTCCCAGGGAAATTAACGTATTTGACATAAAATAATTACATGAGACGGCACGATGTCCATCTGGAGATATACTTCTTGTACACCAGGCAGGAGTGTGTCCCTCTGGAGAAATACTTACACCGGGCAGGAGTGTTGTCCATTTAAATATTGGGTTCTTCTCTCATGTTGTGAGTCTGTGTGAACAAGTCTTTTTGCTGAAACGTAACGGAGTGATACTCCAGCTTCATCCTCTGCTTTTCTAGCAACCTGATCCAGAGGCCATGATATGTTTATAATATTTTTTTTTTCAATTGCTACCAAAGATATAGTCCTTCCCATAGATATTATTGAGGGATGGTGCACGTGCGCGCTCACACACGCAAGTGTGTCATAAGCAACGACAAAAAGAACTGGAGAATAAATTGGTTTCAGAATTGCTAGGAACTGCAGGAAGGTCTAGACCAACTGTAACTTTCCTCAAGACAAATGGCTCATGAAATTTAAATGAAACATGTTAAAGATAAAGATGGATAAGGTCTAAATCAGAAATAATTGCTAATACTCTTTGAGAGGATCTGAGTTAATGAAATCAACAGTGATAAGACCTTGCAATAGTATGTATAGTTCCTGACTCTGTTGATAGAGGCAAATTATGTAGTTGGTTTCTGTTCTATGCTGTCCGTGACTAGGATAGCCTATTAGCATTAGGATAAGAGCGAGTTGAGGTACAAGAAGCATAACTCCAAATTTTGAGTAAATCCCCCGCAATCTGATCTCGCTTTCAGTAACGATACATCTTTGGCGAAATACGTCAAAGCTCATTGAAATAGCAACTTAAAGTGGCAGGCCATTTGTGAAGGGAGTTTAAATATATGGCTCTCCTGACCATGGATAGAAAATGTTAAGGTATTTTGATGAAACTAAGGAAAATACTTCTAAATGAGCAACGTGTTTTCGATGTGTCATGATGTAGACATATGTATGTGTATGTATGTATGTGCGTGAATTGGGCATATATATATATATATATATATATATATATATATATATATATATATATATATATATATATATATATTTTTTTTTTTTTTTTTCTTTCCAAAAAAAAAGGAACAGAGAAGGGAGCCAGGTGAGGATATTCCCTCAAAGGCCCAGTCCTCTGTTCTTAACGCTACCTCGCTCATGCGGGAAATGGCGAATAGTATGAAAGATATATATATATATATATATGTATGTATATATATATATATATATATATATATATATATATATATATATATATATATATATATTTATTTATATATATATATTTATTTATTTATTATTTATTTTGCTTTGTCGCTGTCTCCCGCGTTTGCGAGGTAGCGCAAGGAAACAGACGAAAGAAATGGCCCAACACACACCCATACACATGTATATACATACACGTCCACACACGCAAATATACATACCTATACATCTCAATGTACACATATATATACACACACAGACACATACATATATATACCCATGCACACAATTAACACTGTCTGCCTTTATTCATTCCCATCGCCACCTCGCCACACATGGAATACCATCCCCTCCCCCCTCATGTGTGCGAGGTAGCGCTAGGAAAAGACAACAAAGGCCCCATTCGTTCACACTCAATCTCTAGCTGTCATGCAGTAATGCCCGAAACCACAGCTCCCTTTCCACATCCAGGCCCCACACAACTTTCCATGGTTTACCCCAGACGCTTCACATGTCCTGATTCAATCCACTGACAGCACGTCAACCCCGTCAATACTTAGAAAAGCAAATGGATTTGTATGTAGCATTTATGGATCTGGAGAAGGCATATGATAGAGCTGATAGAGATGCTCTCTGGAAGCTACTAAGAATATATGGTGTGGGAGGCAAGTTGTTAGAAGCAGTGAAAAGTTTTTATCGAGGATGTAAGGCATGTGTACGTGTAGGAAGAGAGGAAAGTGATTGGTTCTCAGTGAATGTAGGTTTGCGGCAGGAGTGTGTGATGTCTCCATGGTTGTTTGATTTGTTTATGGGTGGGGTTGTTAGGGAGGTGAATGCAAGAGTTTTGGAAAGAGGGGCAAATATGAAGTCTGTTGGGGATGAGAGAGCTTGGGAAGTGAGTCAGTTGTTGTTCGCTGATGATACAGCGCTGGTGGCTGATTCATGTGAGAAACTGCAGAAGCTGGTGACAGTTTGGTAAAGTGTGTGAAAGAAGAAAGTTAAGAGTAAATGTGAATAAGAGCAAGGTTATTATGTACAGTAGGGTTGAGGGTCAAGTCAGTTGGGAGGTAAGTTTGAATGGAGAAAAACTGGAGGAAGTAAAGTGTTTTAGATATCTGGGAGTGGATCTGGCAGCGGATGGAACCATGGAAGCGGAAGTGAATCATAGGGTGGGGGAGGGGGCGAAAATCCTGGGAGCCTTGAAGAATGTGTGGAAGTCGAGAACATTATCTCGGAAAGCAAAAATGGGTATGTTTGAAGGAATAGTGGTTCCAACAATGTTGGATGGTTGCGAGGCGTGGGCTATGGATAGAGTTGTGCGCAGGAGGGTGGATGTACTGGAAATGAGATGTTTGAGGACAATATGTGGTGTGAGGTGGTTTGATCGAGTAGGTAATGTAAGGGTAAGAGAGATGTGTGGAAATAAAAAGAGTGTGGTTGAGAGAGCAGAAGAGGGTGTTTTGAAATGGTTTGGGCACATGGAGAGAATGAGTGAGGAAAGATTGACCAAGAGGATATATGTGTCGGAGGTGGAGGGAACGAGGAGAAGTGGGAGACCAAATTGGAGGTGGAAAGATGGAGTGAAAAAGATTTTGAGTGATCGGGGCCTGAACATGCAGGAGGGTGAAAGGCGTGCAAGGAATAGAGTGAATTGGATCGATGTGGTATACCGAGGTCGACGTGCTGTCAATGGATTGAATCAGGGCATGTGAAGCGTCTGGGGTAAACCATGGAAAGTTGTGTGGGACCTGGATGTGGAAAGGGAGGTGTGGTTTAGGGCATTATTGCATGACAGCTAGAGACTGAGTGTGAACGAATGGGGCCTTTGTTATCTTTTCCTAGCGCTACCTCGCACACATGAGGAGGGAGGGGGATGTTATTCCATGTGTGGCGAGGTGGTGATGGGAATGAATAAAGGCAGACAGTGTGAATTGTGTGGATGTGTATATATGTATGTGTCTGTGTGTGTATATATATGTGTACATTGAGATGTATGGGTATGCATATTTGCGTGTGTGGACGTATGTACATGTGTATGGGGGTGGGTTGGGCCATTTCTTTCGTCTGTTTCCTTGTGCTACCTAGCAAACGCGGGAGACAGCGACAAAGCAAAATAATGATAATAATATTTTTATATATATATATATATATATATATATATATATATATATATATATATATATATATATATATATATTTTTTTTTATACTTTGTCGCTGTCTCCCGCGTTTGCGAGGTAGCGCAAGGAAACAGACGAAAGAAATGGCCCAACCCCCCCCATACACATGTATATACATACGTCCACACACGCAAATATACATACCTACACAGCTTTCCATGGTTTACCCCAGACGCTTCACATGCCTTGATTCAATCCACTGACAGCACGTCAGCCCCGGTATACCACATCGCTCCAATTCACTCTATTCCTTGCCCTCCTTTCACCCTCCTGCATGTTCAGGCCCCGATCACACAAAATCTTTTTCGCTCCATCTTTCCACCTCCAATTTGGTCTCCCTCTTCTCCTTGTTCCCTCCACCTCCGACACATATATCCTCTTGGTCAATCTTTCCTCACTCATCCTCTCCATGTGCCCAAACCACTTCAAAACACCCTCTTCTGCTCTCTCAACCACGCTCTTTTTATTTCCACACATCTCTCTTACCCTTACGTTACTCACTCGATCAAACCACCTCACACCACACATTGTCCTCAAACATCTCATTTCCAGCACATCCATCCTCCTGCGCACAACTCTATCCATAGCCCACGCCTCGCAACCATACAACATTGTTGGAACCACTATTCCTTCAAACATACCCATTTTTGCTTTCCAAGTTAATGTTCTCGACTTACACACACACACACACACACATATATATATATATATATATATATATATATATATATATATATATATATATATATATATATATATATTGGAAAGGATCACAATTTTTCGCGTGATCAAGATATTCCAATGAGTCCAAGGGGAAAATGAAACACGAAAAGTTCCCAAGTGCATTTTCGTGTAATGATCACATCATCAGGGAAGACACAAGAGAGAAATATAACAGTCAGTTGATGTACATCGAAGAGACGAAGCTAGGACGCCATTTGGTAAACATGTGATTTTACCACCTGTTTATCAACTGACTGTTATATTTCTCTCTTGTGTCTTCCCTGATGATGTGATTATTACTCGAAAGTGCACTTGGGAACTTTTCGTGTTTCATTTTCCCCGTGGACTCTTAGGAATATATATATATATATATATATATATATATATATATATATATATATATATATATATATATATATATATATATATATATATACACACGAACAAAGTGCATATGAACGCGCACATTCATAGAACATACAAACCTCCAACAGCCAGGAACGAACCCGGAACCTCCGTGCAACAGGCGGGAGTGCTACCGCTAGGCTATGATAGCCCTAATAGGGAAATGTCTTTTCGAATACTATGTACTCGAATACCCTTCGTCTCACGTTAGCGAGTAACGGGGTCTACACCGGTCTTTTCCCATCAGGCTCACACAGCCAGCAGATAGCATTTTACCGAACCTAATTGTACAACGCGAAGGTATATAGATACGAACAAAGTGCATGTGAACGCACACCTTCATAGAACATACAAACCTCCAACAGCAGGATCGAACCCGGGACCCCTGTGCAACAGGCGGGAGCGCTACTGCTTGGCTATGATCGCCCCTAATAAACATCGCACTCAAGGTTCGAACCTTCGTGCTGTAGAGGGTCGTACCGTTGTGCCCAAGCCTTGAACCATCTAGCTTAAATGGTCGGTATGATGTCGATTTCACACGTCGACCATCGCCCAGTGTGTGTGTGTGTGTGTGTGTGTGGTTAACTTTAGGTTTTTGAGGAAATGAACGGCGTTGAAATGGTTCATCTGCCTGGCTGTTATTCGCTCGCTGCCTCCTGCTGGGGCAGGGGGGATGCTTGGGGGAGAACCTGCGGGTCAGGACGGTGTCGGGGCTCTGGTTGAGGGGCTGCCTGGGGTGAGACTAACTAGATATTAGGAAATCCCTGTTCCAAGTTTGGAAATTGGTTCCATTAACGATGTTGCTCTTAAAATGTCAAGGAAAAAACAGCATTCGTAATATTATGCTCGATTGTTTTAGAGGATTCCTTTGGGAAATTAAGGAAACATTTGCGTGTTCAGTGTAGTGAGGAAGTAGTCTTACGCCTTCTAGGGAAGAAGGGTTCCGACGACTCCACACAGTCGTCGTTTTGAAAATGACTGTCGGTCAGAATCTTTAATGCTAGTGACCTCCGTTCATCCCTTTATTTCCCCGATTGTTCCCTCAATATTCTGACGAAAGTTGTGGCGATATCTTAAGGAGATTGGAGTTCCCTCGCAAGGGTATGGGACGAGAGCGGCGGGAGATCGAGTGATGTACCTCCCGGAGAATCGTCTAGGTTAAGATGCTATATCTTTACCTAAATATCTGCTGGTCTTTAATGACAAGTCTTCCCTAAGTAACTTACCCCCGCCGAGCCTCTCCCAAAATTATTTTAGAAAAAGGATTTTGAACATAAAATTTTTCCCCTTTTTCCCAGGGCAGAAAAAGTTATAGTATATTCAGTGTTTTGTGATGGTTAAAGGAAGAGCAGATAATAACCACTTATAGTTGTGACAGGTGATAATGGTAGTAATAGTAATGTTCAGTGATAGAGATGGTGATAATGGTGATGGCTTGCTCGGCCGCCGTAGGTTTAAACGATTGGCGCACAAGTTTGTTGGTTTCTCGTAGGTATGAGCTAGACAGTGTGTCAACATTGGCACACTCCTCACACCGGGTGTGGTGGTCTACATTACATTAAACTTCAATATCTCGACGTGGAAATCTTTTTATTTATATTTTCATGAGTGCAGCGAAAGTGTAGAAGCAATTTCAGTTACTGCTGCGTAAAGCTGCGAAGAATAATCGCGTGTGTGTGGCCTTACGAGTGTAAAGCTTCCTATCCATATCCACATGTCATCATACCCATACAAACAGCCATACTAACATCTACCACGCATGGATATCTATGGTGATGCTTACCCATGATCCTCATAATGGGTAGAACACCTGGTAAAGGGTATATATCTCTTGGAGGACGTAGATACAGCATAGATCACTGATAACCTTGATATTGGACTGGCTTACATAATAACCTTATCCTTCCGTGTCACACTCTGTCATCCTGGTCATACCGGCGAGCGCCCCTTCCTCTCTTCCAAGCGAACGCCACCACTCCTCCTTCCTCTCTAGTGAGCATCCTCATCCCTACAGCCCACCTCCTGATGTTAACACCACCACCATTACCTGCAGATCCTGGTTACCACCTCCCACTTACTCCACATTGCCGGGTACTGATTCGCAGGATGCTTAGGGTCGCGTCAGAGATGTTGCCATCATAACTAAGTTTCTTAACGTCGTTCTTACTGATCGTACCATCGTGCTCGCTGGTCGCACCATAGCGCTCACACGTAGCACTGTCGTTCTCTCTGGTCGTACTTTCGTAATCAAGGATCATATCGTTGTTCTCTTGGGATTCACGCGTTCATCGTGCCTGTTCCTGTGTCCGTTAGGTGGCAGTATTTAAAAGGATAGCATATGTTCTAACGAGTTTTCTCGGAAGTATATTTGAGGTTGGTTATCGCAGATTATTACTGTGCACAACCTTAAAGTATCTGATGATGACAGGAAGTGTGGTGCATGCAGTTTTCAGTGCTTCGTATCTTATACTGGAATTGTGTGAAGTCTACGGTCTGCTTCACTCGCATTTCAATACTAGATCCTTCCTGTGTAAGTACAAGGCCTGAGTCGGTGAAAGCTGAATGAGAATTCTCATCATACAAGCACATTTGTTTAGAAATACCATTTAATTAATGAAAGGAAATAAATGTGTTCATTTTATAAACTGATGAAGGGTATACAAGATCGTAATATTCCAGAACCTCTGATGGGGTTCAGCAGTACAGTACGAGGTGCATCATTTAGATAGTTTTCTAAAGTAGTTTCCCAAGGGTAATGTATCTTGTGGCTGAAGTAAGTTTACTGGATACACCAGTGATCCTCTGCCTTAGGAATGTCACCTACCGCTCGCCACAACTGTCTAGCAGGTCGTACAAATATTAAATGATATGCAACCTTCAACTATCATCCACTCCCAACACACTGATCTGTGCTTCACGGGTGCATTTGTCCCTTTTGGCATGTGTGTGTAAGAATATATTTGTGTGTTTAAATGTGTGTCTGTGTGCCTGTATTGGTACGTCCTTGTATGAGTTTGTGCGATAATATGTGCGTATTCCCTTACACTTGCTGCCTGTGAAGACTTTCTTCTTCCCTCCATTCACTTCATAAAAACTTCGAAGTTGAATAAAACTATCACTTCTCCCTAACTGGCTGTGAGGTAGGGTGGGTAGGGTGACAAAGGATCGGGAGTGATGGATGGGAAACACTATTTCAGTGAGAGAGACAGAGAGACAGTGAAAATTGATAGCCACTACGACTGAAGCTATCTTTGCGAAGCTGTATAATGTAGTGTAGGATGAGGTATATCCTGTGTTATCTAGTGTAGGATAAGGTAATGCTTAGGTTATCCAGTGTAGGGTGAGGTATGGCTTAGGTAGCCCAGTTTAGGGTGAGGTGTGACCTAGGTTAGCAGCCTCCATGACCCGCACCCGCCCGGTTCTATCACTAGTTTTGTAGTGTTAAAATTTGATGAGGATACCAAGCGAACGTAGGTACATTGGAACAGACATGCGTCACACACCCCAAGTAAGGATACAATTGATGATGATGACAGTTTTACTGTGATAGCTAAGTTCCTCTCCGACCTCATTTAAGAATCTCCTCTTCATTAACTGCCAAGTCTGCTCTATTTTGAAGCAGCTTTCATGTAACTTATTTTGGGCATGGAGCAGGCGGGGCGGCCACCCAAGACTAACTGATGGAAAGATGTGTTACCAAAAGGGCTTGTTGAGGCGACGGCCTCTCTCGAACTGGAGGAGTGAAGAATTAGGTACGGCCTCTTATCTTTGATTTCATAAAGAAAGCTGAAAAAAATTGCGGTGCTAGCGATTTGCCAGTTTTCAGGAAGGTTACGACAAAGTGTTGAAATATGTTTGGGGATGTGTATATGTGCGTGTGTGTGTGTGTGTGTGTGTGTGTGTGTGTGTGTGTGTGTGTGTGTGTCGGAAAGTTTCGTCTATCATTTGTGTATGTCTGAGAAATGCTGGTTGTTCACCCATGTTTTGTCTTCCACAGGGAAGCTAGGATGAGGAGAGCGACCTGCACTCTACGTACAGATGGTAAGTACTTGCCAGCAAGTCACCTGACCTTTCTAATCCTTTGTTGTCAGTGTTTGTATGTTTGCTCTGGTGTCAGTACTAATTGTGTAGAAAAAGTAAATGCCAATAGCTATCTTTTTCCTGTGTTTAAACCAGTGGTGTAAGAAAGATAATATTCACCCACTGATTGCCTCGATATCAGTGCCGCTGGTACAGAAGGTAAGTGGCGGTCACTATCTCTCATAACGTTGCCAGTAGTGCACATGTGTCAAGTGCCAGAGACTGTACCTCGTGAGGATAGTGCCATGAAGTACCAACTGTACTCTTCAGGTCTGGTCATATGATTCATCCCACTCAAACTCGAGCTTATGGCTCCATGAATCATCTGTGTTCCAGTCTTGTTCAGACAATTGTCATAACGAGGAATCCGCCGATTATTGTCGTGGCCAGTCTGGCTGCGCTCACTTTCCATTTGGTTGGTGCCCTACCTGCAATAGGGTGCGGCTACCCTTGCAAGAGACACTAATGTTGCGTAGAAGCCATGAAGCTACTTTTACAGGACGTTTGATATTGCGTTTGGTCTCAAGTGGCCGATGTCCATGACCGTGCAGTTTGTGGTTCTCTGTTTATAAAAGTTTGTTGATGGACTGACTATGGCTCTTCACTGCCACTAATGAGGGTCTAGAAGTAAAGCTACATACACTTTTATAAGTACCACACTAATATGAAATGTTTGCGTTTGAATTTCTTTTATCAAGACCAGGTTTTATTCCCCTGAATTCTTGTGTAAAATGAGTGCAAATGTTGGAATTATGGAAACTGAATGTAGACTCTCCCCGGGCTTATGTAGAGTGTAGATTGCAAGAGAATATATTCATGTAACTAGTGGCAGGAGAGTAACAACCTGCTGGCCGTCACTTACACCCATCAGGACGTACTGCCCTGTTGTCTGTAACCTACGCTGGCTAATGTGTGTATGTTGGTCGTTAACTGTCTGTGTGGTGTAGCAGAATCTTATGCAAATATTTTTTCTGTTGAAATTTTAGTACACCATTGTCACTTGAGGACACACCACCAACACTCTCCTGGTGAAGCTGAGAACACCACCATCTCCCTCGGAAGCTTGCACCACTCATGGCTGTCATAAGGTGTTATAACTTTCTAGTTTACAAGGTATGTTTCCTGATGCTTTAACCTAGCCGGCCTCGTTACAGCCGGGGCAGTGACCTCGCAGCAACCATAAACCATACCCGAACCCGGCCATCACCAAGTACCTTACTGCCGCTTCCTCCGTGTTCTGTGGCCTTGCTCATCGACGGATGGACAGATTATTATATAAGTTGACGGATGGTGGTGTGTGTTGCACGACACTATCTTGCAACATCACACCACCGTCCTAGGGGAGGATCTCTACCGCATGATGATAGAGGTATGTCTCCAAAACCTACGTCAAATTATGGAAGGTGTGGTTGGGGTTAGGTGGTGGCATATAGAGGCGATGGTGGTGAAGGTAGGAGGCTGGTGTTATTGGGTCATTCTGAAGAGCTAAGATAGCATGGGATGGAGGCCACTTAGGTGCTAGCTTTCGGTTGGGAGACTTATACGTCGGGGCGCTACACTTGTCATTTGGCACGGCTTAGAGGAAACAGTTCTTGTCGTCGGGCCAGCTGGTGTCACTGTCCGCCATGGTCTAGTTGGGCCACGTTACTCGGCTTGACCCGCTCCGTCAAGTCAGGGCGATACTGTTACTTGCCAACCATCTTCCACAAGGAAGGAGACGTGTTGGTATCACTCTGTCTCCCTTCCCTCTGTCTTCCTACATTCACTGCTTTGCTGATCTTTGATTCCTGGTCCAGTCAACCTGAAGCTTGCTGGCTGCCCCCCCGGGCTGGTCTGTCTATGTTGGGCCGGGTGTTTCTGTGTGGGGCTGGAGGCTTCGGTCTTGATCTAGGCTAGATGTGTATGTGTACTAACTTGGTATGTAATACAGACTAAGAAAAATGTGGTTCTGACCTTTGGTGCGTCATATGTTTTCATTTTTGACGTAGTTATTCTAATGATCATAAACCCATACTTCTCAGTTTAGATGCAAATGGAGAAGACAGATGAAGAAATGTGTTTGGACAAGCAGAACCTGTCTTGTTTGGCGTTAGAGATTCCACATTCTCGTAAATTCTTTTAGGATTATATAATTTTTCATCGTAGATGAACTTTTAAGAGTACACTTTTGTCATAGCGTCTCTGACTGATAGAAGAGCATTCTTGGTCATGCATTGGGGAGAAAATTGGAGGCCAGGTCCACTGCACGTTCCTGGGGGTAGCATGGCTTCCCTCTGGTGGTGGGGGTTGCACATGGATGGACGAGACGGATTCCACAGCTGGGAAATATGTCCGGGAAAAAGGATATCGTACAGACACCACGGACAGTCTTCGTCCTGTGTAGAATGAGGAGTAGAGGAAAGTTACTATCACATGGTCGGGAATTATACTTAACGTTTATGGTAATTCAAGCAGGAGTAGTTTGTATGGTGTTGATGACGCCTAAACATTGTAAGACAAAACAGAGTTCACCATCACGGACCATGATTGCCAAAGACAATGCAGACACTTGGGGTATCCATGTCCCGCATCATAAACCTGGATGAATGTCGCTACGGGTGGTGTGTGCTGAGGGTTCGTGTGGGTCGGTCCATCATCATGCTTCTGACGGTCGGTTACTCGTGGTCTCCTGGTCTCCACCAGTGTTGAGTGTCGCTTGCGCACCCGGATGTCTGTCTGGTGTCAGCTGGCCCTTATGCCCACCTACCCTGATGGTGGGAGCGAGGGAGGTATCCGTACTCAAGATCCAAATGTCAGAGTCACCATGAAATACTTGACACTGCTGGATGTCACGTTAATCGTGGTATCCATACGCTATGTGTTTGGATTAATACAACCATTATTTTCGATGTCATCCTGACCTCGTTCCTGCTATGATAATCCTTTAATTAAAGCAATGCTTGCTATTGTCTAGGCTTTACTTTTGTTCATATAATCTGAGAAGTTCTAGATTACTAATCTCGATATCTTTTTCCTTGAGCTTGACTTTCCTATGTTGATTCCTGTGACTGTTGTTGCATTTGACTCTTCGCTTGCTAACTTCACCACTTGTCTCAGAACTGCCTGGTAAATGAAACTGCAACCTGAAGCTTAGGTTTCAGGGGGCGATCTCTGCTATATTATGAAGTAACGAAACCTTACTTCATTCGCGTGGCGCGGCCCATGGACACAAATGTATGTTAAGCACAGGCTACAGTTTATCAGTGCACATCACCCAGCGTCAGAGTCTAGAGTTGCCAAAGACTACTATGAACCTTACATTTTGTACCAAGGTTCATTGCATAATCTCGGCATAAGAATATTGTATGGCAGCCGTTGGTCATCGCGGGGATACCAGGTAAGGTGAAGTGGACGTCTGGCCACAGCACTTGTACGTGTACATGTAGCGCCCGGTTGCAGCTGGCACGATTGGAGCCATCAACCACCCTCAGTGACTTGATTGTGGACTGCAGGACAAGGTTTGCTATCTGAAGACTTTGGAAGGAGTTTGTTGATGGATTCCTGGAAGTGCGATGATTTAGAGAAAGTTAAGAAACTTGAGGAAAAGTATACGAGGAATGTCCTCGAGCTGAACAGAGTCGCACCTTTCTAGTGGTGCTTGGAGCATTATCATTGCCTACCGCACCCTAACCAAATATATATCTAAAAACAACCTCATTAAGAGACTCGGCGGCAGGAGTCTGAAGTGAGTAGCAGGAAATGTTTTCTTGTTTGGGTCTCTCTGGCCTGTTGGGTTCCTGACTTGCGGCATCTGTCTTACCTATATTACATAGTTACTCCATTGTCAAATAGATGATATACTCTCTAGTACTGTTGCACTCGTTTTCGAATATGATGTAAAGAGTTCAGTAACGTTCGACGCATTATGCGGTATAATGTTGTCCAGTAACGTTATACACATTGGGCGGTAGATTCTTAATGTAGCGTTGTACACATGGTGCAGCATAATGTAGTTCAGTACGATGAACAGTGATATCTAACGCTGTATATACTGAGCAGTTCATCAAAGCACTTCTCTGTGGATGTTCAAGACATTTCGCAGCTACTGCCCTTTCCGTGTTCCAGAAGTGAGTTCCCTGCTGGCTTAGTGTGGTTGTGTTGGTCTACACGGACAGCCTTTGCTCCCTCGCCAGAGCATTACACCTCCTAGGCAGTAAATGTAAGACAGAGGTACAGAATGAAGGTGATTAAAGTTGTAAACCATTGTGACGGCTACGTGTTTGATATGTTGAGGTTTGTGAAGAATGGAAACATTTACTGAGGTGAAGCTCCTGATCTGTGCCTTATCCCAGTCAGAAAAATGTTGGATGGATGAGTAACACTGCTTACGTGACTCACTACTGCCATCCACACCATGAACATCCAGGACTACTGCTTCAGGATAGGTCGGTGTGGCTAACAGCTTCAAGTAGAAATAGAGTAATTGTATGGCTTTTTTTATTAGTATCGTCCAAAGTTAGCTGAATATTCTGGGATCATTTTTAAAGTGTTTTCATTCCAGTATTATAATTTTCCTTGAATTATCGTTAAGATAGGAAGGAATGTGTGTTGTGTTGGTACTGCCGCTAACCTGGCCTTAGTGTCAGTGACCGTCCAGATAATCTTCCCCTGGCCAGCCAAACGTAAAGCGTGCAGTTTCTCATACCTACAGAGGGTAGCCTTCTTTGCAAATACCAGCCAGACTCATGACCATTCCCACTTGATAAGTGATTTCTTTAGTTTTGGGGGAAAGAGAAGGTAATAGAGACTAGGCCAATCAAGTACATATAATTCATGATTAGTATATATTATCGCAATACCTTGGAGTTCGTGCTTACATATGTGTGTGTCCCGTCATGCAGTGAGGAGCTTGCTCAGTATGAGCGTACGCCATATCTCACTCATCTCTGCTTACCATGTGCAGTTGTGAGGTATGACTACTCTTCACTCACATCACACTTATACACAATGTTTCCACCACGGCACACGAGCAGTGGTCACGCTTCTGAGTGTAGGTGGAGCCTTTGTACGGGTGTACGTGTGTGTGTGTGTGTGTGTCTAAACCTGTGACAGAGCGATATGATACTCGAGTTGGAAGGCGAGGTTAGGCCCAATCGGTGTTGTGGTGAGCATGTAAACCTGCCATAGAGCAGAGTAACAGACAGTTGGTTAGGCGAGGCTGGAACACAGTGGGTGTTGCGGTTTATATATAAACTTTACCATGGAACTCTATGATGATTAGTGGGGAGGCGAGGCTGGAGCATACCGCAGGACTGCCGTGTTAACGAAGGCGTCTGAAGCTGCGGTCGTCAGTTCCTTGATTAGTTATGGTTGTGAAGGGCAGGGGGAGACGTGACGGGCACGTAAGACCTATTTAGGGATCTTACACACACATACACACACACGCAGAAAGAGAGAGAGAGAGAGAGAGAGAGAGAGAGAGAGAGAGAGAGAGAGAGAGAGAGAGAGAGAGAGAGAGAGATAAGCTTTAGGATTATTTTGTGAAAAGGACTTGGGATTTGATATCGTTCCTAACTTGCCGTCAGAGTTCGAGATTAGGAGAATGGTTAAGGAGACAAACTGTGTTTTGGCAAATTTTAGAATAACTTTCAAGTACGAGTATATGGATAAGGAAATATTAAGAAAGCTTTTCATATCCTACTTGAGGATTTGGTCTCTGCATCTAAAGAACCACAAAGAGCTAATGAAGACGTTCCGGAGGATGGCAACAAAGATTGTGCCAGAATTAAGAGAGTTGAATTACAGGGAAAGGCTATAGGCTTTAGATATGCCTTCCTTGGAAGATAGATAGGGATGACCTGATCATAGATTATAAATTTTTAGAATAGATTGATTATGTAAACAGAACAGTTGTTCGAGAGATGTAGGGAAAGAACAATCAGAGGACATGACAAAAAATGAGGCATCATTATTTTTGAGAAAGATGTGAAGTACTTTTATAGTGTGAGAATGGTGGATGAATGGAAAACTGACTGAAGACATGGTTGATGCAGACAGCATACAGGAATTTCAGTTGTATGAGAGTAGAGAATGTTCAAGAGATGAGGCCTCACGAGTATGAAGCTGCTTCTTCGTACAAAACAGAGATAATCAATTACACACACTGCCAGGGTAGCGCAAGTGTCAGGGGTGGGGTTAGGATGATGGACTGAGGAAGGAGCCAACGTCAGCTACCTCACCTTCACACTCCTTAGCCAGGCACTGTCCTTTTCCCTTTGAACTCCCAGTTTCTCGCTTTGCAAACACTTTTCCAACAATCTTGCTGTAACAGTTCAGAGTTTAGTAGTTCTCAAGATGAATGTCGGTCAATTGTTTTTGTGTAAAATAGTTTCGCTAGACTTTGGGTGTAAGTAGCGGTGGAGTGGGATGTTGGAAGATAATGGAACAGAAAAGTGTAATGGAATGGGCTGGAAGGTGGAACAGAGACAAAGAAGGGTCATCTGAGTGGAGCGAATCATAGCTGCACCACGTCTTGCTCGGCCTGACTGTACCATGTCCTGCTCGACCCTCCTGCACGACCACAAGTGACCCACAGAATGCATGTCTCGGCTTCATACTGGCCAGGAAGTCAACCTCTGACCCAGATCTTTTCCATCCTTTGCCCACCCGCACGACTCCTTCGTGGTTATCCTCCCCAGATGTATAATATCCACATACCTGTGGCTGCTGCCAAACAAACAGAACTCAACAAACTTCCAGATTCTACTATATGAAGAAACTATTCGCTTAAGCTAGAATCCTTTATGCGATCATTATATTCTTTGCTTTATTTTCTACAACCTTGGGAACTTACCAACGTAAAAGCCATCATTTGAAAAGGGCAGTCTTCCTCCCTGCTACTTGAGTACTCACCCTATATTGCACTTTCTGTGTATAGTAACAGTAAGTACATTTTCCTTTACCTTTTTAATCAAGATAGTTACCTCGCTATTCTGCTGCCCGTCGCCACCACTCCAATAAGTAATGGGGCTTGTAAGAGGCCAGCAAACATTGAATGAGGATCATGATAGTTTAAGCCATAATTCACAGTATAATGATTATCTCATGGAAGACTCTTTCTTTTCTTAGGCTGTCCGTGCCGCTTGGCGTCGGTGTTCGGTGCATGTGTCTGGCACACCAAGAATACCCTCACTTTGTCATGTGTTGAGTGCTTCCCATACCCTATAGTATTTTTCGCATGTTTTTGAAAAGGAGTTACTATTTCAAACAGCTTCACGTATTACATTCAAGGCATACTGAGAAGTAAGATTCTAGAAATTCGTTATCTTGTGTGCCAACCAGTGCAGGAGCTCCAGCTGGCTTCAGCTGTATTATTGTATTACAGACAAAAATTCGTTACAAAACTGCCAAGAGCGAGCCAGTTTCTTTCATGTTTTAAACAGTACCTCAGATGGATTAAATATGGTTTTTTCCCTTTGAATCTGTCAAGTTCCCATCAGTACAGAGGGAGATGGTAAACCTTGTAATAATGTCATTGTGCTGGGCAAGTTTAGGGGGGGAGGGGGGGTGTTGGAGCAGCTGCTGGTACATGACAGTCCAGCTGGACCATTGTATCCTGTCCTCACACTGCTCCCCCAGAGGTCAGTGTCCCCTTTTGCTGACCCCTTGCCTCTACTGCTGCATACTACCTCAGACCCAGCAGTGTGATATCTCGGCTGTACCGTCCGTTCCCGCTTGTTACCTTCGGGGTGGTGACTATCTTGAAGGCAACCCTCCTACAGCACTGGCTGGCGCGCCCTTGCTGCAACCACGCCTGCACTTATTTCCACTTAAACTTTCCCCGTCCTTCTACCCAGACCTGTTCCTTGCCTCATACATCCACCCACCCACACATGCCCTCTACTTCTACCAGTGTACCTGCTTTCGTGCATGACACCCCCACCTTCCCCATACATCCACCCACATATGCCCCATATTCCTCCCCCACCTGCCCCATACATCCACCCACATATGCCCCATATTCCACCACCCCCAACTGCCTCATACAACCACCCACATATGCCCCATATTCCACCCCCACCTGCCTCATACATCAACCCACATATGCCCCATATTCCACCCATACGTGTCTCATACATCCCCCCATATATGTCCCATATTTCACCCTCTCTTACCCCATACATTCACCCACATATGCCCCATATTCCACCCTCACCTGCCCCATACATCCACACATATATGCCCCATGTTCCACCCTCACCTGCCTTATTCATCCACCCACATATATCCCCATAGATCCTCCCATATATATATATATATATATATATATATATATATATATATATATATATATATATATATTCCTATGAGTCCACGGGCAAAATGAAACACGAAAAGTTCCAAGTGCACTTTTCGTGTTTCATTTTCCCCGTGGACTCATAGGAATATCTTGATCACGCGCATAATTGTGATCCTTTCCAATATTTTTTTCTTTTTTTTTTTTTTGCTTTGTCGCTGTCTCCCGCGTTTGCGAGGTAGCGCAAGGAAACAGACGAAAGAAATGGCCCAACCCACCCCCATACACATGTATATACATACGTCCACACACGCAAATATACATACCTACACAGCTTTCCATGGTTTACCCCAGACGCTTCACATGCCCTGATTCAATCCACTGACAGCACGTCAACCCCGGTATACCATATCGATCCAATTCACTCTATTCCTTGCCCTCCTTTCACCCTCCTGCATGTTCAGGCCCAGATCACACAAAATCTTTTCCACTCCATCTTTCCACCTCCAATTTGGTCTCCCACTTCTCGTTCCCTCCACCTCCGACACATATATCCTCTTGGTCAATCTTTCCTCACTCATTCTCTCCATGTGCCCAAACCATTTCAAAACACCTCTTCTGCTCTCTCAACCACGCTCTTTTTATTTCCACACATCTCTCTTACCCTTACGTTACTTGCTCGATCAAACCACCTCACACCACACATTGTCCTCAAACATCTCATTTCCAGCACATCCATCCTCCTGCGCACAACTCTATCCATAGCCCACGCCTCGCAACCATACAACATTGTTGGAACCACTATTCCTTCAAACATACCCATTTTTGCTTTCCGAGATAATGTTCTCGACTTCCACACTTTCTTCAAGGCTCCCAGGATTTTCGCCCCCTCCCCCACCCTATGATCCACTTCCGCTTCCATGGTTCCATCCGCTGCCAGATCCACACCCAGATATCTAAAACACTTTACTTCCTCCAGTTTTCCTCCATTGAAACTTACCTCCCAATTGACTTGACCCTCAACCCTACTGTACCTAATTACCTTGCTCTTATTCACATTTACTCTTAACTTTCTTCTTTCACACACTTTACCAAACTCAGTCACCAGCTTCTGCAGTTTCTCACATGAATCAGCCACCAGCGCTGTATCATCAGCGAACAATTTTCCAAATATATATATATATATATATATATATATATATATATATATATATATATATATATATATATATATATATCTGGGAGTGGATCTGGCAGCGGATGGAACCATGGAAGCGGAAGTGAATCATAGGATGGGGGAGGGGGCGAAAATTCTGGAGCCTTGAAGAATGTTTGGAAGTCGAGAACATTGTCTCGCAAAGCAAAAATGGGTATGTTTGAAGGAATAGTGGTTCCAACAATGTTGTATGGTTGCGAGGCGTGGGCTATGGATAGAGTTGTGCGCAGGAGGGTGGATGTGCTGGAAATGAGATGTTTGAGGACAATATGTGGTGTGAGGTGGTTTGACCGAGTAAGTAATGTAAGGGTAAGAGAGATGTGTGGAAATAAAAAGAGTGTGGTTGAGATAGCAGAAGAGTGTGTTTTGATATGGTTTGGTCACATGGAGAGAATGAGTGAGGAAAGATTGACCAAGAGGATATATGTGTCAGAGGTGGAGGGAACGAGGAGAAGTGGGAGACCAAATTGGAGGTGGAGAGATGGAGTGAAAAAGATTTTGAATGATCGGGGCCTGAACATGCAGGAGGGTGAAAGGCGTGCAAGGAATAGAGTGAATTGGAACGATGTGGTATACCGGGGTCGACGTGCTGTCAGTGGATTGAACCAGGGTATGTGAAGCATCTGGGGTAAACCATGGAAAGTTCTGTGGGGCCTGGATGTGGAAAGGGAGCTGTGGTTTCGGTGCATTATTACATGACAGCTAGTGACTGAGTGTGAACGAATGGGGCCTTTGGTGTCTTTTCCTAGCGCTACCTCGCACACATGAGGGAGGAGGGGGATGTTATTCCATGTGTGGCGAGGTGGCGATGGGAACAGATAAAGGCAGACAGTATGAATTATGTACATGTGTATATATGTATATGTCTGTGTGTGTATATATATGTGTACATTGAGATGTATAGGTATGTATATTTGCGTGTGTGGACGTGTATGTATATACATTTGTATGTGGGCGGGTGGGGCCATTCTTTCGTCTGTTTCCTTGCGCTACCTCGCTAACGCGTCAGACAGCGACAAAGCAAAATGAATAATAAATAAATAGATAAATAAATAAATAAATAAATATATATATATATATATATATATATATATATATATATATATATATATATATATATATATATATATATATATATATATATATATATATGCCCCATATTCCACCCTCATCTGGCTTATACATCCACCCACATATGCCCCATACATCCACACGCACCTGCCCATACATCCATCAACATCTACCCCATACCTCCACCCACATATGACCCATACCTACTCTCACATATGTCCCATACATCCACCCACATATGTCCCATATATCCTCCCACATATGCCCCATACATCCACCCACACCTGCCCCATGCCTCCATCCACTTCTGCCCCATACTTCCACCCACATATGCCCCATGCTTACACCCACACCTGCCCCATACCTCCACCCACATATATCCCATGCTTACACCCACACCTGCCCCATACCTCCACCCACAGATGCCCCATATCTACACCCACACCTGCCCCATGCATCGAGCCACATATGCCCTTTCAACCACACCTGCCTTCTACTTCCATCTCCAACTATCCATACTTCCACTCACACCCACACCGCTGCTCAGTGCTTCCATCTGTATCTACTGCTTCCATCTGCATCTAAACTATTCCATTTACACCTGCTCTTACACTTCCTGTACGTTTGCCCCTTCCTCCACTTACACTTATTTCCTTACACCTACACCTACCTCACATCTCCGCCACACCTCTGCCACACCGTCAATGCCCTTCTCTTCCCCGCCCCGTAAGTCTAGCCACTTCTTTAGAATTTATTGGCCCTCTATAATTCGTTAGTCCGGTAAAGGAGGGATTAAAGTGGAACATATTGGACTGTGGCAAAGTTACCCGTCCTGTATTGTATGGAGGAAATTAATCTTTAAGAAGCTTTCAAATTCATTCGCAAGTGAAGTTTTAGTGTCATTTCTTCGAATATATATATATATATATATATATATATATATATATATATATATATATATATATATATATATATATATATATATATATATATATATATATATATATATATAATTTACCAGGAATACTCAACAAACTTATACCTCTGAAATTTGAGCACTCACTCTTATCCCCTTTGCCTTTGTACAATGGCACTATGCACGCATTCCGCCAATCCTCAGGCACCTCACCATGAGTCATACATACATTAAATAACCTTACCAACCAGTCAATAATACAGTCACCCCCTTTTTTGATAAATTCCACTGCAATACCATCCAAACCTGCTGCCTTGCCGGCTTTCATCTTCCGCAAAGCTTTTACTACCTCTTCTCTGTTTACCAAATCATTTTCCCTAACCCTCTCACTTTGCACACCACCTCGACCAAAACACCCTATATCTGCCACTCTGTCATCAAACACATTCAACAAACCTTCAAAATACTCACTCCATCTCCTTCTCACATCACCACTACTTGTTATCACCTCCCCATTTGCGCCCTTCACTGAAGTTCCCATTTGCTCCCTTGTCTTACGCACTTTATTTACCTCCTTCCAGAACATCTTTTTATTCTCCCTAAAATTTAATGATACTCTCTCACCCCAACTCTCATTTGCCCTCTTTTTCACCTCTTGCACCTTTCTCTTGACCTCCTGTCTCTTTCTTTTATACAATTGCATTTTTTCCTTGCAAAAATCGTCCAAATGTCTCTCTCTTCTCTTTCACTAATAATCTTACCTCTTCATCCCACCACTCACTACCTTTTCTAATCAACCCACCTCCCACTCTTCTCATGCCACAAGCATCTTTTGCGCAATCCATCACAGCTTCTCTAAATACATCCCATTCCTCCCCCACTCCCTTGCTTCCATTGTTCTCACCTTTTTCCATTCTGTACTCAGTCTCTCCTGGTACTTCCTCACACAAGTCTCCTTCCCAAGCTCACTTACTCTCACCACTCTCTTCACCCCAACATTCACTCTTCTTTTCTGAAAACCCATACAAATCTTCACCTTAGCCTTCACAAGATAATGATCAGACATCCCTCCAGTTGCACCTCTCAGCACATTGACATCCAAAATTTTCTCTTTCGCGCGCCTGTCAATTAACACGTAATCCAATAACGCTCTCTGGCCATCTCTCCTACTTACATACGTATACTTATGTATATCTCGCTTTTTAAACCAGGTATTCCCAATCACCAGTCCTTTTTCAGCACATAAATCTACAAGCTCTTCACCATTTCCATTTACAACACTGAACACCATGTATACCAATTATTACCTCAACTGCCACATTACTCACCTTTGCATTTAAATCACCCATCACTATAACCCGGTCTCGTGCATCAAAACCACTAACACACTCGTTCAGCTGCTCCCAAAACACTTGCCTCTCATGATCTTTCTTCTCATGCCCAGGTGCATATGCACCAATAATCACCCATCTCTCTCCATCAACTTTCAGTTTTACCCATATTAATCGAGAATTTACTTTCTTACATTCTATCACATACTCCCACAACTCCTGTTTCAGGAGTACTGCTACTCCTTCCCTTGCTCTTGTCCTCTCACTAACCCCTGACTTTACTCCCAAGACATTCCCAAACCACTCTTCCCCTTTACCCTTGAGCTTCGTTTCACTCAGAGCCAAAACATCCAGGTTCCTTTCCTCAAACATACTACCCATCTCTCCTTTTTTCACATCTTGGTTACATCCACACACATTTAGACACCCCAGTCTGAGCCTTCGAGGAGGATGAGCACTCCCCGCGTGACTCCTTCTTCTGTTTCCCATTTTAGAAAGTTAAAAAGTACAAGGAGGGGAGGATTTCTGGCCCCCCGCTCCCGTCCCCTCTAGTCGCCTTCTACGACACGCGAGGAATGCGTGGGAAGTATTCTTTCACCCCTATCCCCAAGGATAATATACATATATATGCATATACATATATATACACATACATACGCACATATACATATGTATGCATATGAAAAATGTAAGAAATAATTTAGAAAACTGAAACTTCTAGCTTGAAAAGAAATTATATGGGAGGGTATTGATTGAGAGGGTGAAAGCATGTACAGAGCATCAGATTGGGGAAGAGCAGTGTGGTTTCAGAAGTGGTAGAGGATGTGTGGATCAGGTGTTTGCTTTGAAGAATGTATGTGAGAAATACTTAGAAAAGCAAATGGATTTGTATGTAGCATTTATGGATCTGGAGAAGGCATATGATAGAGTTGATAGAGATGCTCTGTGGAAGGTATTAAGAATATATGGTGTGGGAGGCAAGTTGTTAGAAGCAGTGAAAAGTTTTTATCGAGGATGTAAGGCATGTGTACGTGTAGGAAGAGAGGAAAGTGATTGGTTCTCAGTGAATGTAGGTTTGCGGCAGGGGTGTATGATGTCTCCATGGTTGTTTAATTTGTTTATGGATGGGGTTGTTAGGGAGGTGAATGCAAGAGTTTTGGAAAGAGGGGCAAGTATGAAGTCTGTTGGGGATGAGAGAGCTTGGGAAGTGAGTCAGTTGTTGTTCGCTGATGATACAGCGCTGGTGGCTGATTCATGTGAGAAACTGCAGAAGCTGGTGGCTGAGTTTGGTAAAGTGTGTGAAAGAAGAAAGTTAAGAGTAAATGTGAATAAGAGCAAGGTTATTAGGTACAGTAGGGTTGAGGGTCAAGTCAATTGGGAGGTGAATTTGAATGGAGAAAAACTGGAGGAAGTGAAGTGTTTTAGATATCTGGGAGTGGATCTGGCAGCGGATGGAACCATGGAAGCGGAAGTGGATCATAGGGTGGGGGAGGGGGCGAAAATTCTGGGAGCCTTGAAGAATGTGTGGAAGTCGAGAACATTATCTCGGAAAGCAAAAATGGGTATGTTTGAAGGAATAGTGGTTCCAACAATGTTGTATGGTTGCGAGGCGTGGGCTATGGATAGAGTTGTGCGCAGGAGGATGGATGTGCTGAAAATGAGATGTTTGAGGACAATATGTGGTGTGAGGTGGTTTGATCGAGTAAGTAACGTAAGGGTAAGAGAGATGTGTGGAAATAAAAAGAGCGTGGTTGAGAGAGCAGAAGAGGGTGTTTTGAAATGGTTTGGGCACATGGAGAGAATGAGTGAGGAAAGATTGACCAAGAGGATATATGTGTCGGAGGTGGAGGGAACGAGGAGAAGAGGGAGACCAAATTGGAGGTGGAAAGATGGAGTGAAAAAGATTTTGTGTGATCGGGGCCTGAACATGCAGGAGGGTGAAAGGAGGGCAAGTAATAGAGTGAATTGGAGCGATGTGGTATACCGGGGTTGACGTGCTGTCAGTGGATTGAATCGGGGCATGTGAAGCGTCTGGGGTAAACCAATGAAAGCAAAAATGGCTATGTTTGAAGGAATAGTGGTTCCAACAATGTTGTATGGTTGCGAGGCGTTGGCTATAGATAGAGTTGTGCGCAGGAGGGTGGATGTGTTGGAAATGAAATGTTTTTGGACAATATTTGATTTGGTCGAGTAAGTAATGAAAGGGTAAGAGTGATGTGTGGAAATAAAAAGAGTGTGGTTGAAAGAGCAGAAGAGGGTGTATTGAAATGGTTTGGTCACATGGAGAGAATGAGTGAGGAAAGATTGACGAAGAGGATATATGTGTCAGAAGTGGAGGGAACGAGGAGAAGTGGGAGACCAAATTGGAGATGGAAAGATGGAGTGAAAAAGATTTTGAGCGATCTTGGCCTGAACATACTGGTGGGTGAGAAGCGTGCAAGGAATAGAGTGAACTGGAACTATGTGATATACTGGGGTCGACGTGCTGTCGATGGACTGAACCAGGGCATGTGAAGCGGCGAGGTGGCGTAAGGGTCTGTTTAACCCATCCTCAAGCTAGGTTAGTTGAGTGTGGCTATAATGAGTGACGTGGCACGATGATCTTGGTGGTCTGCTGGGACTCAGTTAATTTTAGGGATGAAACAAACTTCGTGTCATCTTCCTGTGTAAGACTGTCTGTCCCTTTCCCGTATGGCCGTTCCCCTCACCATGTAGATCTCCCAGTAGCGTTTCCTATTCTCCATCCCTTACTTTCCCCCGTAGCTCAAACCAGCGCTTTCTCCCTCTCCCCAGTTGTCCCTCCCTTTCTCCCTGTAGCTATCCCCAGCTTTGTGTCCTCCCCGGTAGCTATCCCCAGCTGTGTGTTCTTCCCCGCTCATTTCGAGTTTTGATCAGAATCATTAGAGAGACGTATAATATTTTTTTTTTTCAATGGAAGCTTCAGTTACGGACTAAAGTCCACATCAAGGCTGGGCCTTGATTGAATTATAGAGAGAATTATGAAAGGGGAAAAGAAACAACAAGAGGAAATAATTACGAGTTTTAGAGGAAGTGAAAACCCTGTTTTTTAAAATGTGCCAGGTCATAGTTGTTGGGAAAGACATAAAAGGTAGAGAGTTCCAAAGCTTCGAGGTGTAGTGAAAGAAAGTTATCACAAAGGCCAAGCCTTGCGTTGGCAACGGCCACACGATAATCATGAGGCGCAGCAGCGTGCCGAGTATCGCATGATTTAGCAGGGGGCACACAAGCAGCCTACTTTGGGTGCAAAAACCAAAGTATTACCTATAAAAGAGGGAGAATGAACCAACATTGCAGCGTAAGGCAAACGGGTCAGGTTTTGAAGGTAGCCTGTGAGAGAATTTATAAGCCGAACCGCTTTCGACTCTTATCAAGTAATGATGCAGAGCTAGATCCACCTTAGATGTGAGAGCAGTACTCCATACAAGGAGGAATCAGTCAAGTGGTTAATATAAACATAACTGGATATTTATCTCCGCCGATGTTATATTTGTCATACTGTACGTTAAGATTGGGGCAGTCAGACAGCGTCTTCTGCTCCCCATTGCCAGGCACAGAAAATGCTCCTGAGCGCGTAACTGATTAAAGACAAACGTTGAAAATGATTTTACGGTGGAGAGTGACCCTACGAAACGCTATGGCGCAGGAAGAAACAGTCAGGAAAGAAACTTGAATATTAATGCAGTTCTGAAGGCAAAAGTCATGAGGGAGAACCTCAAATCGTACAGTGTGGGAAGGAACCCTATCCTAGGCGAGAGACAGATTAATTACACGTGTTTCAGTCGTGTGATCATGGAACATAGCAGCTTGTTTCCTGAATTCGTACCAAAGGTCAGTATTGACAGACAAACATTCGACTCATTAGAGCTTGTCGTGAGCCTCCAAGAGTACATGGTTCTGGCCAGACGTTTGCATGAGGAACAACGTCTCAGCCAGGGGCCTATCTTGGGGAAATAGCGCCTATGGCAAGCACTGAGATTGCGCCCTGGCTTGATTAAAAATGTACATACAGTAGATGTATATAAAGATATATACAGTGTAATTATAAAGTGTCGAAGACTTAGGCCAAACTTAAATTTATATAAACTCTTAAAGACTTAAAGACTTATTTGATCAAAATTGGAACGTAGAAGCGGTGATGCAACTGATAGTAGCAAAATATTACTATAGTTGAAAAATAGGCGAGTTTCTATTTTATATCATAAAACCAAACAATTAAAAATGTCAATTGGAAGCATATGTCGAAAAAAACCTGTTGAGCGGTGGCCCCCCTTCAAGTGGCGCCCAGGGCACCTGCCCTACCTGCCATACCCTAGATTTTGGGTATTTTTCTCAGAAAATAAGATTTCCTTTAAAAATCATTATAAGAAGTATTTTTCATGTTGAATACAAGTCTGGTGTTTAAATAACGTTTAATTCTCTTAATGACACCTAATTGAGCTATTGAATGAAGTCAATTTAGAAATATTTCTGTTCCCTTGCATCTTATTTACTGAGTATGTATCGGTAACTGAGATCATTATGATAGATTTTTCATGATTATTTCAAGTATAGAAGTGTTTGAATATCTTATCTCTCAATTTTGAAACAAAGTTTTTGAGCTAAAAAATACCCTGAATTTTTGGCATTTTCCTCAGAAAAAATAGATTTCCTTTAAAAAGTCATTATAAGAAGTGTATATCATGCTGAATACAATTCTGGTGTTGAAATATTGTTTAGTCGTCTTTATGACATTCAATTGAGCTGTTAAAGTCAATTTCAAAATATTTTCTGCTTCTTTGCATCGTATTTACTGGGTATGTATCGGTAACTGATAGCATTATGGTATATTTACCATGATTATTTCAAGTATAGAAGTGTTCGAATATTTTATCTTTCAATTTTGAAACGAAAGGTTTTAGGGGCCAAAAGATACCCAGAAGTATATTATTATTCATTGTCGCTGTCTCCCGCGTTTGCGAGGTAGCGCAAGGAAACAGACGAAAGAAATGGCCCAACCCACCCCCATACACATGTATATACATACACGTCCACACACGCAAATATACATACCCATACATCTCAGTGTACACATATATATACACACACAGACATATACATATATACACATGCACACAATTCACACTGTCTGCCTTTATTCATTCCCATCGCCACCTCGCCACACATGGAATAACATCCCCCTCCCCCCTCATGTGTGCGAGGTAGTGCTAGGAAAAGACAACAAAGGCCCCATTCGTTCACATTCAGTCTCTAGCTGTCATGCAATAATGCCCTAAACCACACCTCCCTTTCCACATCCAGGCCCCACACAACTTTCCATGGTTTACCCCAGACGCTTCACATGCCCTGATTTAATCCATTGACAGCACGTCGACCCCGGTATACCACATCGATCCAGTTCACTCTATTCCTTGCCCTCCTTTCACCCTCCTGCATGTTCAGGCCCCGATCACACAAAATCTTTCTCACTCCATCTTTCCACCTCCAATTTGGTCTCCACTTCCGACACATATATCCTCTTGGTCAATCTTTCCTCGCTCATTCTCTCCATGTGCCCAAACCATTTCAAAACACCCTCTTCTGCTCTCTCAACCACGATCTTCTTATTTCCACACATCTCTCTTACCCTTACATTACTTACTCGATCAAACCACCTCACACCACATATTGTCCTCAAACATCTCATTTCCAGCACATCCACCCTCCTGCGCACAACTCTATCTATAGCCCACGCCTCGCAACCATACAACATTGTTGGAACCACTATTCCTTCAAACATAGCCATTTTTGCTTTCGGAGGTAATGTTCTCGACTTCCACACATTCTTTAAGGCTCCCAGGATTTTCGCCCCCTCCCCCACCCTATGATTCACTTCCGCTTCCATAGTTCCATCCGCTGCCAGATCCACTCCCAGATATCTAAAACACTTTACTTCCTCCAGTTTTTCTCCATTCAAACTTACCTCCCAATTGCCTTGACCCTCAACGCTACTTTACATAATAACCTTGCTCTTATTCACATTTACTCTTAACTTTCTTCTTTTACACTCTTTACCGAACTCAGTCACCAGCTTCTGCAGTTTCTCACATGAATCAGCCACCAGCGCTGTATCATCAGCGAACAACAACTGACTCACTTCCCAAGCTCTCTCATCCCCAACAGACAGCATACTTGCCCCTCTTTCCAAAACTCTTGCATTCACCTCCCTAACAACCCCATCCATAAACAAATTAAACAACCATAGAGACATCACACACCCCTGCCGCAAACCTACATTCACTGAGAACCAATCACTTTCCTCTCTTCCTACACGTGCACATGCCTTACATCCTCGATAAAAACTTTTCACTGCTTCTAACAACTTGCCTCCCACACCATATATTCTTAGTACCTTCCACAGAGCATCTCTATCAACGCTATCATATGCCTTCTCCAGATCCATAAATGCTACATACAAATCCATTTGCTTTTCTAAGTATTTCTCACATGCATTCTTCAAAGCAAACACCTGATCCACACATCCTCTACCACTTCCGAAACCCCACTGCTCTTCCCCAATCTGATGCTCTGTACATGCCTTCACCCTCTCAGTCAATACCCTCCCCTATAATTTACCAGGAATACTCAACAAACTTATACCTCTGTAATTTAAGCACTCACTCTTATCCCCTTTGCCTTTATACAATGGCACTATGCACGCATTCCGCCAATCCTCAGGCACCTCACCATGATTTATACATACATTAAATAACCTTACCAACCAGTCAACAATACAGTCACCCCCTTTTTTAATAAATTCCACTGCAATACCATCCAAACCTGCTGCCTTGCCGGCTTTCATCTTCCGCAAAGCTTTTACTACCTCTTCTCTGTTTACCAAATCATTTTCCCTAACCCTCTCACTTTGCACACCACCTCGACCAAAACATCCTGTATCTGCCACTCTATCATCAAACACATTCAACAAACCTTCAAAATACTCACTCCATCTCCTTCTCACATTTTCACTACTTGTTATCACCTCCCCATTAGCCCCTTCACTGAAGTTCCCACTTGCTCCCTTGTCTTACGCACTTTATTTACCTCCTTCCAGAACATCTTTTTATTCTCCCTAAAATTTAATGATACTCTCTCACCCCAACTCTCATTTGCCCTCTTTTTCACCTCTTGCACCTTTCTCTTGACCTCCTGTCTCTTTCTTTTATACAGCTCCCAGTCATTTGCATTATTTCCTTGCAAAAATCGTCCAAATGCCTCTCTCTTCTCTTTCACTAATAATCTTACTTCTTCATCACACCACTCACTACCCTTTCTGATCAACCCACCTCCCACGCTTCTCATGCCACAAGCATCTTTTGCGCAAGCCATCACTGCTTCCCTAAATACATCCCATTCCTCCCCCACTCCCCTTACCTCCTTTGTTCTCACATTTTTCCATTCTGTACTCAGTCTTTCCTGGTACTTCCTCACACAAGTCTCCTTCCCAAGCTCACTTACTCTCACCACTATCTTCACCCCAACATTCTCTCTTCTTTTCTGAAAACCCATACAAATCTTCACCTTCGCCTCCACAAGATAATGATCAGACATCCCTCCAGTTGTACCTCTCAGCACATTAACATCCAAAAGTCTCTCTTTCGCGCGCCTGTCAATTAACACGTAATGTAATAACGCTCTCTGGCCATCTCTCCTACTTACATACGTATACTTATGTATATCTCGCTTTTTAAACCAGGTATACCCAATCACCAGTCCTTTTTCAGCACATAAATCTACAAGCTCTTCACCATTTCCTTTTACAACACTGAACACCCCATGTATACCAATTATTACCTCAACTGCCACATTACTCACCTTTGCATTCAAATCACCCATCACTATAACCCGGTCTTATGCATCAAAACCACTAACACACTCATGCTGCTCCCAAAACACTTGCCTCATGATCTTTCTTCTCATGCCCAGGTGCATATGCACCAATAATCACCCATCTCTCTCCATCAATTTTCAGAAGTATATATAACCTTCAATTTGTGGCATTTTTCTCATAGAAATAGATTTCCTTTAAAATCTCACTGTAAGAAGTATTTTTCATGCTGACTAGAAATCTGGTGTTAAAATATCGTTTAGTCGTCTTTATGACATTCAATTAAGCTGTTAAATTAATTCAGTTTTAAATATTTTCTGATCCTTTACATCGTATTTACTCTGTATGTATCGGTGACTAAGAGCATTATGATATATTTTCCATGATTATTTCAAGTATAGAAGTGTTTGAATATCTTATCTTTCAATTTCGAAACAAAAAGTTTTTCGAGCTAAAAAATCCCCTAAACTATTACCTTCAATTTTTGGTATTTTTCTCAGAAAATAGGTTTTCTTTAAAAACTCATTATAAGATGTATTTTCATGCTGAATACAAATATGGTGTTACGATAACGTTTAGTCCTCTTAATGACACTTAATTAAGCTGTTAAATGAAGTCAGTTTTGAAATATTTCTGTTCCGTTGCATCGTATTTAATGAGAATGTATCGGTAAGTGAGAGCATTATGATATTTCCATGATTATTTCAAGTTAATGTTCCTTTCTCTGCTCTAGATCTGCTGTATCCTGTTAATGATGTTTTCTGTGTTGAATGATGTCTCCTGTTAATGTCACGATATGTATTAAATGTTAATGTTAGTTTGGTTTGCTAAGTGTTAATGTTGTTTATATAAGTAGTATGTTAGGTTCAGACCCGATGTATCACTCTGAGAGTCATACCCACACGTTGCGGCTGGTTTACACTTAGCTAAGTCCACTCTTGTCACAGTCTATGGTAAGCCCCTCAACTCCCGATGATTCTTCAGCTTCATAGGTTTCTTTGATGTGAATCATGAATATGATATAAAGCCTTATTATGCATTTCATACAGTCATACATAAGAGCTTTGAAAGGGCTTAGATGCTCCAGTGCTTGGCTTGTAAGCCTAAATTGTATAATCCAATCCAATCCTGTATGGGGCCTTCTAGAGTTTGGGGACTTTTTTTTTTCTTCTTCTTTAGATAAGGACCCCTTCCAATATGAGGACCTATTTCTTGATGGTAATCTCTAGTAGATGGGGACCATCTCACGGAATCTGGCATAAACTCGAGTCATTTTCAGCCTTGAGACAAGTAACTGTCCAAGGGATATTTTGTAATTACCAATAGAAGGGTATTTAATAGCTTGAGGAAGTATGATAAAGACTTTAGATAATGATAAACAGCTTGAAAGAAAGTTAATATCTGTGATTGAAAAATTCTCGTATGGTGTATAAATATGTATTAGAAAAAAAATTGTATAACTTAATGTTAAAGAACTTGTAACAGTAAATAAGCTAAGGTAGTATACACGTGCAAAATGATTAGTCACTGAAAGACAAAAAGCGCTGGGAACAGACTCATCATCTAGGAAGAATAATGACCTCTTCAGAACAGATGGCTTCAGAAACTGTCATTTAGAACAAAGAAAATGGAATATTGGTTGTGATATCAGATTATGAAAGAAAAAGTTACAAAAGGAGGCTTAGGTAACCTGGAATAGAATGAAGACCTGAAATGAAGACCTGAAATGAGAATAGAATTGATGCAGAATAAACAGTGTGCAAACACTTAAACAGATGATGATGACCAAGACGTTAAGAATAATAAAAACTGTAGAAAAGAATTGAAAGTTTGGGTGCGACTAATCTTGCAAATTAATGAGAGATATGAGAACATCTACAACTTTTAGAGGCTGGAACAGTAATGAAAGATGTAGTGATAAAGAAGCAAAGAGACTTTTTGTGATGATCATAAATGTAAACACCATTCATTAGCATAGGAAACTTTGAAAAGCAATAACAAGTAAGGAAAACTTGAAGGCTGAAGGAGTTACAGAAATAAGGCTGTGAAATAGGGCTCTCTCTTTCTCTCTCTCCCTCTTAGCCACTCACAGGCATGACAGCACGCCCCTAATATCTTGGATATTACGGTCAGGGGGCCGTTCACGCACCGGGAGGAGGATATAAGTGATTGCACTCAACTAGCCAGCATTGCCCTGGGGAGGGGGACTTGTGATCCCAGGCTGGGGGTGAATGCCTCAGATCTTTGCACATGGTGTCGATTTTTTTTCTTTTACCCCGCGTCCACAAAAGCTTCTATGACTTAATGGTACCTACAGGCTTACTGGCTGAAGAGTGAGCGCAGACTTGTAATTCTCGGACATTGGTATTTTTTATTTTGATAGCAATGATAGTATGTTGTTACGTATGCTTTGCTGAATCATATTTGAGCAATTTACTCTTAAGCTATCGGGGAAACTAAGAAAAATTATCGTGTGGTATTTCGTGTTAACACACCCATTTTGTAGACACAACGAAACGTAATTTCGTTAGAAATGTTGGTGAGAGAGATTTACATGGTGTATGTTTAGATCTATCGTTTGCAATGATTTATGCAGAAGCAAGATACAAGTGCAAAGTGAATATGAAAACAGACTGTTGATGTAAAACTGGCCATCCGAGTCTACATAAAAACGAGGGAATAATAGCATGGACTGTCACAATGTAGATGGATAATTCTGGAGCTTGTGGTTGATGTCAACTGCCCTGTTAGATGGGCATATGTGGGGGCACGAGGAACCTGGAGGCTGGACCCGTTCAATAGAGTGGTTAGTCACACGTAGCTCACGCAGACATCATAGGCAAGTCATACCCCTAACCGTCCATGTGCTGGGACAGTGATAACATTAGAATTTGCAATAATAACTTAAGATGCGATGATAAGAGTGTGACTGTGATCACATGAGTGTGTTCCGCTGGTGCCAGCCTGGAGATGCGTTATGTCCGGGGTGTTGTGTGGACGCTTTTAGCTCGGTACAAAACCCAGTTCACTAGCTTGGCCTGCAAGTTGCACGGGATGGTCTTCCGGCTGGTCTGGGACGCTCGAGGTATTTTTAGTTCTCGTCGGGCTTGCTCGATTAAGGTAAGTTGTTGACACAGCCGCTGAATCAAAGCTTTTACCGCCAGTTTTTGTTTAATCGTTGCACTCCTGCAAACTTATAATTCGATTGTGCACACGCTTGTCAAGAGGTCTCTTTACCAGAAATATTTCACAGGTGGGAGTTTTCTTTCGATGTTTAGATTTTCTTTATATGTAGATGATCGTATTTCGACCATCTTCTACTCACATCAGTTGACTTGCTAGTGTGCTTCTTGCCATACATAGCGAATTTTTTAGTAAGATTTCGTATGTAATATGTTTGGTCCCTAAGAAATATTGCTTAGGTCTTTGTCTTTATCTCGCACTATTTATGGTTCTCCTAGATTATTACATTTACTAATTTTACTTATTATTATTATTAGTAGTAGTAGTTGTAGTAGTAGTAGTAGTAGTATCATCATTAGTATTATGATACAACCAGTGTCTCTTACCCGATCAAACTTGGAAAAGTCGTTGAAGTAGAGGTAGTGTCGCGAGCTATACCTAGTGAGGTAATCGTTTATGATGCTGAAACAAGGGCAATTTCCAAAGGTGTCTCACACCCTTGTTACTTTCTCTGGTGTCTCACACCCTTGTTACTTCCTCAGGTGTCTCACACCCTTGTTATTTCCTCAGGTGTCTCACACCCTTATTACTTCCTCAGGTGTCTCACACACTTGTTACTTTCTCAGATGTCACACCCATGTTACTTCCTCATGTGTCTCACACCCTTGTTACTTACTCAGGTCTCTTTCATCCTTGTTACTTCCTCCATCTCTCGGGTCATAGCCCACCCTTCATTGTATGTAACTCACATGACATGAGTCTGGACTGAAGTTGCGTTATCCAATCCCTGTACACTGGACCGCTGCCGTATTGTATTTGACCAGTGCCAAGCCTTCTGTTGCTTGTGTCCGCCGGTGGTCAACAGCAATCAAACTTCTTCAAACAGCAACCCCTGTAGGCTCAACCCTTTCAATATGAACCTTATCGGGTCTGAGAGAGCAAAATCCTTAGTGAACCTCGCCTTGTTTATATAATCTCACGCTGTTGTAATGATCAGTTTATTGTAATTATCAGTACAGAGTAGCAAACTCAACAGAATCACCGGAAGTTGTGGCCCTTATAACTTTTTATTCTTTCACAGAACCAGAAGTGATTAGACTTTCATGATGATGATAATGGCATCACCGTCACTAAGTGAGGGTCATCTTGAGCACACATTACTCAGTATTTTTACTTAATATAGTTATCTGTTTCACACATTTTTTCCCCCTTAGAAGTGTTCCAATCCTAATCGCGGTGTACGGTAGTTTGAAAGGCTGATGCAGTCATGGATGCCACCAGTGTACTGTGAAACCCTCCCATAAGTGTAGCCTTGAGTAGATGTAGCAACCTTGACGTACTGAGGGGTTATTTTGGCTACTGCTTCAATAATCCTCCCTCCTATGGTGAGGAAGTACTTGAACTTTTTCCCTCTTCACCAGCTGAAGACAGTGTGGATCCCAGAACCTGAAGCTTATACGAGTCTGTAGGAAGATTTGTAGCTTGCTACCAGATACTGAGAGTAGCATTTTTAGCTAAATTATTGAAAAAAATGTTTTCTGTATTTTCTTTAGGTTCACGAGAGGAGGTGGTCGATTGTTTTTTCCAGCGGACTAAGCAATTATGTGTTTGAGGGAAAGGGATCTGGAACGTTCTTGGAAGTATCCGTAAGTCCTTTCACAACCAAGATTCTTAACGTAACAATAAGCCTTGCATTAGAAAAATGGTTGCTCTCTAGAGGTGAGACAAGCACACTTGACATAGTTGCAAGCCCTAACACTGACATATTTATCCAGGTTAAAAGTGCATGGATTGCAGGCCGCTGGGATGAGCGTGTTTACCTCCCTACAGTCGTTAGTGTTCAGGCGCTCTTCCGCCAAAAACAGTTAGATAAAGTACAGCTGAAGAGAAAGCTCGATTTAGTTGATGCTTGATCTTAAAGCAATAAAAAAAAAGGAAATGAGGTAACGCCAGGAACAAAATAAGGAACTTGCTTGAGCCTTTAAGGAGGAAGGAACACTACCCGCTTGGCTACTTCTGTTCCACCTTTTAGAAAAAGGAATACAAGAACTAGAGTTTCCAGTCCACGTTCACAGCCTCTTAGTCGCAAGGAATACGTGGTGTAGGTATAACCAAATAGAAACGTTTTCTTTTGCTTGCATCTTTTGTACACTCGGTACTTGTGCACTTTTTGCATATATATATATATATATATATATATATATATATATATATATATATATATATATATATATATATATATATTATTATTATTATTATTATTATACTTTGTCGCTGTCTACCGCGTTAGCGAGGTAGCGCAAGGAAACAGACGGAAGAGTGGCCCAACCCACCCACATACACATGTATATACATACACGTCCACACACGCACATATACATACCTATACATCTCAACGTATACATATATATACACACACAGACATATACATATATACGCATATACATAATTCTTACTGTCTGCCCTTATTCATTTCCGTCGCCACTCCGCCACACATGAAATGATAACCCCCTTCCCCTGCATGTGGGCGAGGTAGCGCTAGGAAAAAACAGCAAAAGTCACATTCGTTCACACTCAGTCTTTAGCTGACATGTGTGATGCACCGAAACCACAGCTCCCTTTCCACATCCAGGCCACACAAAACACTCCATGGTTTACCCCAGACGCTTCACATGACCTGGTTCAATCCATTGACAGCACGTCGACCCCGGTATACCACATCGTTCCAGTTCACTCTATTCCTTGCACGCCTTTCACCCTCCTGCATGTTCAGGCCCCGATCACTCAAAATCTTTTTCACTCCATCTTTCCACCTCCAATTTGGTCTCCCACTTCTCGTCGTTCCCTCCACCTCTGACACATATATCCTCTTGGTCAATCTTTCTCACTCATTCTCTCCATGTGAAAACCATTTCAAAACACCCTCGTCTGCACTCTCAACCACACACTTTTTTTTTACCACACATCTCTCTTACCCTTTCGTTACTTACTCGATCAAACTACCTCACACCACATATTGTCCTCAAATATCTCATTTCCAACACATTCACCCTCCTCCGCACAACTCTATCTATAGCCCACGCCTCGCAACCATATAACATTGTTGGAACAACTATTCCCTCAAACATACCCATTTTTGCTTTCCGAGATAATGTTCTCACCTTCCACACATTTTTCAACGCTCCCAGAACTTTCGCCCCCTTCCCCACCCTGTGACTCACTTCCGCTTCCATGGTTCTATCCGCTGCCAAATCCACTCCCAAATATCTAAAACATTTCACTTCCTTTAGTTTTCCTTCATTCAAACTTACCTCCCACTTGACTTGTCCCTCAACCTTACTGTATCTAATAACCTTGCTCTTATTCACATTTACTCTCAGCTTTCTTCTTTTACACACTTTACCAAACAAAGTCACCAGCTTCTGCAGTTTCTCACCCGAATCAGCCACCAGCGCTGTATCATCAGCGAACAACAACTTACTCACTTCCCAAGCCCTCTCATCCACAATAGACTGCATACTTGCCCCTCTCTCCAAAACTCTTGCATTCACCTCCCTAACAACCCCATCCATAAACAAATTAAACAACCATGGAGACATCACGCACCCCTACCGCAAACCAACATTCACTGAGAACCAATCACTTTCCTCTCCTCCTACGCGTACACATGCCATACATCCTCGATAAAAACTTTTCACTGCTTCTAACAACTTGCCTCCCACACCATATATTTTTAATACTTTCCACAGAGTATCTCTCAACTCAATCATATGCCTTCTCCAGATCCATAAATGCTACATACAAATCCATTTGCTTTTTTACGTATTTCCCACATACATTTTTCAAAGCAAACACCTGATCCACACATCCTCTACCACTTCTGAAGCCACACTGCTCTTCCCCAATCTGATGCTCTGTACATGCTTTCACCCTCTCAATCAATACCGTCCCATATAATTTCCCAGGAATACTCAACAAACTTATACCTCTGTAATTTGAGCACTCACCTCGTACAATGGCACTATGCAAGCATTCCGCCAATCCTCAGGCACCTCAACATGAGTCATACATACATTGAATAACCTTACCAACTATTCAACAATACAGTCACCCCCTTTTTTTAATATATTCCACTGGAATACCGTCCAAACCCGCTACCTTGCCGGCTTTCATCTTCCGCAAAGCTTTTACTACCTCTTCTCTGTTTACCAAATCATTCTCCCTAACCCTCTCACTTTGCACACCACCTCGACCAAAACATCGTATATCTGCCACTCTATCATCAAAAACGTTCAATAAACCTTCAAAATACTCACTCCATCTCCTCACATCACCACTACTTGTTATCACCTCCCCATCAGCCTCCTTCATACACACACACACACACACACACACACACACACACACACACACATGGTCTTAGTTAAGGGATACAAGGTCCGTCGTAAGCTTAAGGTCCAAATACTGCTGGTGTATCGTGGTTATGGATATCAGTGTTCAGTTACTGTTGGTGTCATAGTTATAGGTGTTAATGTTTCTTTACTGTCGATGTGTTGTGGTTCTAGGTATTAGTGTTTATTTATTGTTGTTTGTTATGGTTATGGGAGTTAGTGTTTACTGTTGTTCTGTTGTGGTTCTGGGTTTAAGTGTTTATTGTTGGAATGTCGTGGTTATGCGTGTTAGTGTTTCTTTATTGTTGGTAAGTCGTGGTTATGGGTGTTAATATTTATTGTTGGTTTTCATGGTTATGGGTGTTAGTATTTATTGTTGGTATTTCATTGTTATGGGTGTTAGTGTTTCTTCACTGTTGGTGGGTCGTGGTAATGGTTGTTAGTGTTTATGGTTATGTCGTTGGTATGTCCCGATACTTTTGTTATGTTGTAGGTATAGGTGTTGGTGTCCAGTTACTGCTAGTTTGTGCCTAGATAAGGTTGCATTTCTTAACTGCAGATGCACCTAAAGCCACGAGACCGATCTCTTTGTGTTTCCTATATATTTTCGGATCTCTTGTCTAACATTTCCCATTTTTACTCAACTTTAAATCGTTACATGAAATCTTATGGTAAATTGTGAGGATAACTTGTATAAGGTAACAAACGGGAATGAGCAGTAGTCTGCTGAGGTTCGAAATACATAAGGTGCCAGCAGGATTGACGACCCCTTGAACCCTAACTTCGCTCTACCTTAGCAGGACGTCGCCCTGGAAAATTTCCCTTGCGGACCCATGCTGCATCTTATTCCCCCATATGTTCGACCTGTTTGTTCCCTGTACCATCACTGTCATGTAAAGATGTGTGCTGGTAATGTGCATGTTTACTGCAGTTTTACTTTGAATGATGAGTTCTTGTGACCTGGTACACTGCATTAGGTCCTACTATTGAAATTCAAGTGACAATATGAAGTATGGAATTAGAAGCCGTGGATGTTGGATTTTATAAGGAAATAAGAATTTGTGGATATGGAAACTTACATTCACCTTTTTTCCTCTTTTTCTGACATGCAGACTTTTACCTTTGTTATCAGAACTTTGTTATCAGAAGACAGGCTTGACTTACATTAACTCGGTCACTTAAAATTCACTTGTTGCTGAGACTATCAAAGGACAGACTTGGAACACCGTATGTCTGCATCAGTTATGTCGTAAAATTTGTCTAAACAGTGCTTCAAGTGGGAGGGGTATATTGTTGTAAAATTTGTCTACGCAGTGCTTCAGATGCGAGGGTCTCCTATCATAGTATTGTCACTCTCCCATTATGACAACACAGCTAGCAGGACTAGTCAGGGCTCTAGTGCTGGGAGGGGTATATTGTTGTAAAATTTGTCTACGCAGTGCTTCAGATGCGAGGGTCTCCTATCATAGTATTGTCACTCTCCCATTATGACAACACAGCTAGCAGGACTAGTCAGGGCTCTAGTGCTGGTAGGTATACCATATCGTTCCAATACACTCTATTCCTTGCATGCCTTTCACCCTCCTGCATGTTCAGGCCCTAATCACTCAAAATCTTTTTCACTTCATCTTTCTACCTCCAATTTGGTCTCCCACTTCTCCTCGTTCCCTCTACCTCTGACACATATATCCTCTTTGTCAATCTTTCCTCACTCATTCTCTCCATGGGACCAAACCATTTCAAAACAACCTCTTCTGCTCTCTCAACCACACTCTTTTTATTACCACACATCTCTCTTACCCTTTCATTACTTACTCGATCAAACCACCTCACCCCACATATTGTCCTCAAACATCTCATTTCCAACACATCCACCCTCCTCGACACAACTCTATCTATAGCCCACGCCTCGCAACCATATACCATTGTTGGAACCACTATTCCTTCAAACATACCCATTTTTGCTTTCCAAGATAACGTTCTCGACTTCACACATTTTTCAACGCTACCAGGACTTTCGCCCCCTTCCCCCACCATATGATTCACTTTCGCTTCCATGGTTCCATCTGCTGCCAAATCCATTCCAAGATATCGAAAACACTTCACTTCCTCCAGCTTTTTCTCCATTCAAACTTACCTCCCAATTGACTTGTCTCTCAACCCTACTGTACTCTTATTCACATTTACTCTCAGCTTTCTTCTTTCACACACTTTACCAAACTCAGTCACCAGCTTCTGCAGTTTCTCACCCGAATCAGCCACCAGCGCTGTATCATCAGCGAACAACAACTGACTCACTTCCCAAGCTCTCTCATCCACAACAGACTGCATACTTGCCCCTCTTTGCAAAACTCTTGCATTCACCTCCCTAACAACTTCATCCATAAACAAATTAAACAACCATGGAGACATCACACACCCTTGCCGCAAAACTACATTTACTGAGAACCAATCACTTTCCTCTCTTCCTACACGTACACATGCCTTACATCATCGATAAAAACTTTTCACTGCTTCTAGCAACTTACCTCCCACACCATATATTCTTAATATCTTCCACAGAGCATCTCTATCAACTCTATCATATGCCTTCTCCAGATCCATAAATGCTACATTAATCCATTTACTTTTCTAAATATTTCTCACATACATTTTTCAAAGCAAACACCTGATCCACACATCCTCTACCACTTCTGAAACCACACTGCTCCTCCCCAGTCTGATGCTCTGTACATGCCTTCACCCTCTCAATCAATGCCCTCCCATATAATTTACCAGGAATACTCAACAAACTTATACCTCTGTAATTTGAGCACTCATTCTTATCCCCTTAGCCTTTGTACAATGACACTATGCAAGCATTCTGTTAGTCCTCAGGCACCTCACCATGAGTCATAATACATTAAATAACCTTACCAACCAGTCAACAATGCAGTCACCCTTTTTTTTAATAAATCCCACTGCAAGACCATCCAAACCCGCTGCCTTGCCGGCTTTCATGTTCAGCAAAGCTTTCACTACTTCTTCTCTGTTTACCAAATCATTCTCCCTAACCCTCTTTGCACACCACCTCGAGCAACACACCCTATATCTGCCACTCTATCATCATACAAATTCAACAAACTTTCAAAATACTCACTCCATCTCCTTCTCACATCACCACTACTTGTTATCACCTCCCCATTTGCCCCCTTCACTGATGTTCCCATTTGTTCCCTTGTCTTATGCACTTTACTTACCTCCTTCCAAAACATCTTTTTATTCTCCCTAAAATTTAGTGATACTCTCTCACTTCAACTCTCATTTGCCCTCTTTTTCACCTCTTGCACCTTTCTCTTGACCTCCTGCCTTTTTCTTTTATACATCTCCCAGTCATTTGCATTATTTCCTTGCAAAAATCGTCCAAATGCCTCTCTCTTCTCTTTCACTAATAATCTTACTTCTTCATCCCACCACTCACTACCCTTTCTAATCTGCTCACCTCCCATGCTTCTCATGCCACAAACATCTTTTGCACAAGCCATCAATGCTTCCCTAAATACATCCCATTCCTCCCCCACTCCCCTTACGTCCTTTGTTCTCACCTTTTTCCATTCTGTACTTAGTCTCTCTTGGTACTTCCTCACACAAGTCTCCTTCCCAAGCTCACTTACTCTCACCACTCTCTTCACCCCAACATAATCTCTTCTTTTCTGAAAACCTCTACAAATCTTCACCTTCGCCTCCACAGGATAATGACCAGACATCCCTCCAGTTACACCTCTCAGCACAATAACATCCGAAAGTCTCTTTTGCGCTCCTATCAGTTAACACATGATCCAATAACACTCTCTGGCCTTCTCTCCTACCTACATACATATACTTATGTATATCTCTCTTTTTAAACCATGTATTCCCAATCACTAGTCCTTTTTCAGCACATAAATCTACAAGCTCTTCACCATTTCCATTTACAACACTGAACACCCCATGTACACCAATTATTCCCTCAACTGCCACATTACTCACCTTTGCATTCAAATCACCCATCACTATAACCCGGTCTCGTGCACCAAAACTACTAACACAATCACTCAGCTGCTTCTAAAACACTTGCCTCTCATGATCTTTCTTCTCATGCCCAGGTGCATATGCACCAATAATCACCCATCTCTCTCCATCCACTTTCAGTTTTACACATATCTATCTAGAGTTTACTTTCTTACACTCCATCACATACTCCCACCACCCCTGTTTCAAGAAGAGTGCTATACCTTCCCTTGCTCTTGTCCTTTTACTAATCCCTGACTTTACTCCCAAGATATTCCCAAACCACTCTTCCCCTTTATCCTTGAGCTTCGTTTCACTTAGAGCCAAAACATCCAGGTTCCTTTCCTCAAACATACGACCTATCTCTCCTTTTTTCTCATCTTGGTTCCCTCCACACACATTTGGACACCCCAATCTGAGCCTTCGAGGAGGATGAGCACTCCCAGCATGACTCCTTCTTCTGTTTCCCCATCTAGAAAGTTAAAATACATGGAGGGGAAGGTTTCTTTCTTCTCATGCCCAGGTGCATATGCACCAGTAATCACCCATCTCTCTCCATCCACTTTCAGTTTTACCCATATCAATCTAGAGTTTACTTTCTTACACTCCATCACATACTCCCACCACTCCTGTTTCAGGAGTAGTGCTACTCCTTCCCTTGCTCTTGTCCTTTCACTAACCCCTGACTTTACTCCCAAGATATTCCCAAACTACTCTTCCCCTTTATCCTTGAGCTTCGTTTCACTCAGAGCCAAAACATCCAGGTTCCTTTCCTCAAACATACTACCTATCTCTCCTCTTTTCTCATCTTGGTTCCATCCACACTCATTTGGACACCTCAATCTGAGCCTTCGAGGAGGATGAGCACTCCCAACATGACTCCCTTGACTCCCTCTGTTTCCCCGTTTAGAAAGTTAAAATACAAGGAGGAGAGGGTTTCTAGCCCCCCCCCCCAGCTCCCGTCCCCTTTAGTCGCCTTATACGACACGCGATCAGTTTCCCGTTTAGAAAGTTAAAATACTAGGAGGGAAGGGTTTCTACCCCCTCCCCCCCCCCAGCTCCCGTCCCCTTTAGTCGCCTTCTACGACACGCGATCGCGTGGGAAGTATTCTTTCTTCCTTATCCCCAGGGATTATATATATATATATATATATATATATATATATATATATATATATATATATATATATATATATATATTGGTTCTCAGTGAATGCAGGTTTGCGGCAGGGGTGTGTGATATCTCCATGGTTGTTTAATTTGTTTATGGATGGGGTTGTTAGGGAGGTGAATGCAAGAGTTTTGCAAAGAGGGGCAAGTATGCAGTCTGTTGTGGATGAGAGAGCTTGGGAAGTGAGTCAGTTGTTGTTCGCTGATGATACAGCGTTGGATATATGTGTCAGAGGTGGAGGGAACGAGGAGAAGTGGGAGACCAAATTGGAGGTGGAAAGATGGAGTGAAAAAGATTTTGAGTGATTGGGGCCTGAACATGCAGGAGGGTGAAAACCGTGCAAGGAATAGAGTGAATTGGAACGACGTGGTATACCGAGGTCGACGTGCTGTCAGTGGATTGAACCAGGGCATGTGAAGCGTCTGGGGTAAACCATGGAAAGTTCTGTGGGGCCTGGATGTGGAAAGGGAGCTGTGGTTTCGGTGCATTATTACATGACAGCTAGAGACTGAATGTGAACGAATGGAGCCTTTGTTGTCTTTTCCTAGCGCTACCTCGCACACATGAGGGGGGAGCGGGTAGTTATTCCATGTGTGGCGGGGTGGCGATGGGAATGAATAAAGGCAGACAGTATGAATCATGTACATGTGTATATATGTATATGTCTGTGTGTGTATATATATGTATACATTGAGATGTATAGGTATGTATATTTGCGTGTGTGGACGTGTATGTTTATACATGTGTATGTGGGTGGGTTGGGCCATTCTTTCGTCTGTTTCCTTGCACTACCTCGCTGACGCGGGAGACAGTGACAAAGTATAATAAGTAAATAAAAATAAATGCATTAATGAAGTGAACATTCTAGGCATGAAGATGCATTGATTCTGTTTGGTTACTTTTGCATTCTGTGTGATATAGTAAGATATTGAAATGATTCTATTTTGATGTAAAAAGATAGCTGATAGAGAAAAGAAATTAGTTGCTTATGATACACATCACCAAAATCAAGGCAAAGTATTATCTTGAATAAGATCATTTTAAGATGATTTAATCACCGTTGTCTTTTTTCAGTTACAAAGTAATAAAGTATTAGAAGTATAAACAGTATTTTGTTCCAGGCTGGGCCACGATGGGTGGAGTCTGTCTTTAATAAGCGGGAGTGTATCAAGTTTATCCCTAGCAGCAAGGACAATGCAAGGTTAGTGTTTTCATTTTACTTTTACTAATCCTCTAATCACAGTATATGCACTTTCTTAGATTATAAGATTTCCTAATGTTTGTGAAGTATTTGTTCTTCCATGGTTGTTTAATTTGTTTATGGATGGGGTGGGTAGGGAGGTGAATGCAAGAGTATTGGAGAGAGGGGCAAGTATGCCATCTGTTCTGGATGAGAGGGCTTGGGAAGTGAGTCAGTTGTTGTTCGCTGATGATACAGCGCTGGTGACCGACACAGGTGAGAAACTGCAGAAGTTGGTGACTAAGTTTGGTAAAATGTGTGAAAGAAGAAAGTTGAGAGTAAATGAGAATAAGAGCAAGGTTATTAGGGTTGAGGGACACATTAATTGTGAAGTAAGTTTGAATGGAGAAAATCTAGAGGAAGTGAAGTCTTTTAGATACCTGAGAGTGGTCATAGCAGCAGATAGAACCATGGAAGTGGAAGTGAGTCACAGGGTGGGGAAGGGGGCAAAGGTTCTGGGAACATTGAAGAATGTGTGGAAGGTGAAAACGTTATCTCGGAAAGCAAAAATGGGTATGTTTTAAGGAACAGTGGTTCTAACAGTGTTATATGGTTGCGAGGCATGGGCTACAGATAGGGTTGTGCAGAGGAGGGTGGATGTGTTGGAAGTGAAATGCTTGAAGACAATATGTGGTGTGAGGTGGTTTGATCGAGTAAGTTATGAAAGGGTAAGAGAGATGCGTTGTAATAAAAAGTGTGTGGTTGGGAGAGCAGAGGAGGGTGCCTTGAAATGGTTTGGTCACATGGAGAGAATGAGCGAGGAAAGATTGACAAAGAGGATATATGTGTCAGAGGTGGAGGGAACAAGGAGAAGTGGGAGACCAAATTGGAGGTGGAAGGATGGAGTGAAAGAGATTTTGAGCGATTGGTACCTGAACATACAGGAATGTGAGAAGCGTTCAAGGAATAGGGTGAATGGGAATGATGTGGTTTACCGGGGTCGACATGCTGTCACTGGATTGAAACAGAGCATGTGAAGTGTCTGGGGTAAACCATGGAAAGGTCTGTGGGGCCTGACCCCTCTCTTTTCGCACACCACCCAGACCAAAACGCCCTATATCAGCCACTCTGTCATCAAACACATTCAGCAAACCTTCAAAATATTCACTCCATCTCCTTCTCACTTCATCACTACTTGTTATTACCTCCCCATTTGCCCCTTTCACTGATGTTCTCATTTGTTCTCTTGTCTTATGCACTTTATTTACCTCCTTCCAAAACATCTTTCTATTCTCCCTAAAATTTGATAATACTCTCACACCCCAACTCATTTGCCCTCTTTTTCACCTCTTGCACCTTTCTCTTAACCTCCTGCCTCTTTCTTTTATACATCTCCCAGTCATTTGCACTACTTCCCAGCAAAAATTTCCCAAATGCCTCTTTTTTCTCTTTCACTAACAATCTTACATCCTCATCCCGCCATTCACTACCCTTTCTTATCTGCCCACCTCCTACCTTTCTCATGCCGCATGCATCTTTTGTGCAAGCCATCAATGCTTCCCTAAATACATCCCATTCCTCCCCCACTCCCCTTACATCATTTGCTCTCACCTTTTGCCATTCTGCATTCAATCTCTAGGTATTTCCTCACACAAGTCTCTTTTCCAAGCTCACTTACTCTCACCACTCTCTTCTCCCTAACATTCTCTCTTCTTTTGTGAAAACCTCTACAAATCTTCACCTTTGCTTCCACAAGATAGTGATCAGACATCCCTCCAGCTGCCCCTCTCAGCACATTAACATCCAAAAGTCAATTAACACGTAATCCAGTAACACTCTCTGGTCATCTCTCCTACTCGCATATGTGTACTTATGTATATCTCTCTCTTTAAACCAGGTATTCCCAATCACCAGTCCTTTTTCAGCACACAAATCCACAAGCTCTTCACCATTTCCATTTACAACACTGAACACCCCATATACACCAGTTATATCATCAACTACCACATTACTCACCTTTGCATTCAAATCACCCATCACTATAACCTGGCCTCATGCATCAAGGCTGCTAATAAACTCGCTCAGCTGCTCCCAAAACACTTACCTCTCATGGTCTTTCTTCTCATGACCAGCAGCATAGGCACCAATAATCACCCATCTCTCTCTATTCACTCTCAGTTTTACCCATATCAATCTAATTTACTTTCTTACACTCTGTCACATATTCCCACAACTCCTGCTTCAGGAGGAGTGCTACTCCTTCCTTTGCTCTTGGCCTCTCTTTATCCCCTGACTTTACTCTCAAAAGATTCCCAAACCACTCTTCCCTTTTACCCTTGAGCTTCGTTTCACTCAGTGCCAAAGTATCCAGTTTCGTTTCCTCAAACATACTATCTATCTCTCTTTTTTTCTCATCATGGTTACATCCACATGCATTTGGACACCCTAATCTTAGTAATTATGATGGGAAAGTACTGAGTAATTATGATAGGAAAGTACTAATTTTCGTACATTCAGAATTTCTTGTGTTTGTGAGGTAGTGCTAGGAGCAGACAAAGAAATGGTCTCATTCACTAATGTCCACTCTCTGCTTGTCATGTGCAATGATGATAATGATAATGATGAAAGTAATGATGTACGAGTGCGAAGAGAGGACAGTGATTGGTTCCCAGTGAATGTCTGTCTGCGGCAGGGGTGTGTGATGTCCCCACGGTTGTTTATTTTTGTTTATGGATGGGGTGGTTAGGGAGGTAAATGCAAGAGTTTTGGAGAGAGGGGCAGGTATGCAGTCTGCTGGGGATGAGATGGCCTGGGAAGTGAGTCAGTTGTTGTTTGATGATACAGCTCTAGTGGCTGATTCAAATAAGAAACTGCAGAAGTTGATGACTGAGTTTGGAAAAGTGTGAGGTGGTTTGATTCAGTAAGTGATGAAAGGGTAAGAGAGATAAGTTGAAGTATAAAGAGTGTAGTTGAGAGAGCAGAAGAGGGTGTGTTGAAATGGTTTGGACATATGGAGAGAATGAGTGAGGAAAGATTGACAAAGAGGATATATGTGTCAGAAGTGGAGGGAACAAGAAGTGGGAGACCAGTTTTGAGGTGTAAGGATAGAGTGAAAAAGATTTTTAGCAATCGGGGCCTGCACATACAGAAGGATGAGAAGCGTGCAAGGAATAGAGTGAATTAAAACAATGTGGTATACCAGGGTCGACATGCTGTTAATGGACTTAACCAGGGCATTTGAAACGTCTGGGTTAAACCATAGAAAGGCCTGTAGGTCCTGGATGTGGATAGGGTGGTGTGGTTTCAGTGCATTACACATGACAGCTAGAGACTGAGTGTGAACGAATGTGACCTTTTTTGTCTTTTTTCCTGGTGCTACCTTGCTGAAGCTGGGGGTAGCGATGCTGTTTCCTGTGAGGCGGGGTAACGCCAGAATGGATGAAGGCAAGCATGTATATATATGTCTTATGTCTGTATATGTGTATGTATATATGTCCCCTGCATCCTACGTTAGTAATGTAGTGCAAGGAAACAGAGGAAAGAATGGCCCAAACCACCCACATACGCATAGATATACATAAACACCCACACACGCACATACACATTCCTATACATTTCAATGTATACATACATATACATACATAGACATATACATATATACACATGTACATATTCATACATGCTGTCTTCATCCATTCTTGCCACCACCCCACCACATATGTATATAAAATCATTAAGAATATTTTTTATGTGTGCTGAATATAATCATGAAACTGTTAGTATTATTGGTTGTAGTAAATAGATGTGTGCATGATGTTTTATGGCTAGCACACAATTGATTACATGTATTTATTTGTGAGAAGCACATAAATCATCATACACATTCTTTCTCAAGCTTTTGAGGGATTCTTTGGATTTCATTATATAAAGAGAATAACAGGATAAAGTGGACTACTGGCATTCTCTCCTCAAACATACAATCTATCTTTGTCACTCATAACACTTGATAGCATTTACCTCACACAGCTCATTCTTTGTAATTTTAGATTTTCCTGAGGTGAGCACTATGCACTTGCCTTTCTTTTTGGCAGTATGGTAGGAGCAATATATAGAAGTGGTGGGTAGGAACATTTAGGCTGGAGCATTAGGTAGAAACATTAGGTAGTAGTGGGTAGAAACATTAGGCAGGAGTATTTCAGTTGGAAGATTAGGTAGGTGCCTTTGCAGATACTACACTGAGTTGCTCTCTGCCAATGGCGTATTAAAGGTATGGCACTAAAGGCTAAGAAGTGGCACTGGAGTTTTCTAGTTATGGAGACTCTATTGCCATGGCCACCCCCTTGAGGGAATTCCAGGTGGGAACATGCATCTTTGCAATAGATAGATAGATAAAGAAAATGCAAGAATGAGTGAGCCTTGAATACTTATAAAGATATCAAGAATCATTGAGCTTCTTAAAGTATTACATCCCCCTTCACTCTGTCTCACAAAATCAAGTGATTTCTCTCCATGTGGGTTGTAGGAACATTTCTGATTGATTTGATGCATATTTTTGTATGAATGAATAATGATTTGTTTTACATAGTTTTGGAAGAATGATTGTTGTGCTTCAATTGAATAGATGTGTATTACTTGAAGGTTGAGACACCTCTGAATAAGGAGAAAAACATCCTTTACAATGTAATGTATTCTGTATGTAGCAGGGAAATGCATGGTAGCAGAATGTTTAACTTGGGCCAAAAATCCTCCTTAGATTGCCACTTATATGGGACTTGTTTGAGGGATCTGCAGAGTTTAATTTTTTCTTAATTTTTTCCCAAATGAATTAATTAAAAAGCAATGCATATCATCCTCTCAAGGATGCTGTAATTCTTTCAAATTAGAAAGTCAGTATTTTTGTTAGTGTGGCTTAGTAATAGATGTCTTGACTTGCCTTCAGGTGTTGTTGTGGACAGCTGTGGCAGTATCACCGTGATGGGTCACCAGCAACTCTCCGCCATGGAGAAGACCTTCACTGGAGCCCTTCCAGACACACACAACTCCTCCCTACAGATGCATATGGCACACTTGAATTCCAGGGTGGAGCCCATCCCACCAAGGCTCAGGTTAGAAAATACATTTAGTTAGTTACTCCCATCTAAAAGAGAATTTTTCACAACCATTATGATTTATTTTTTTAGTAGGAAACTCATCTAGAGTATGTTTTTTGAAATTGCTTTACCATTTGCATGAATTTTGGCATGCTGAGTCATGTGACCGCTTAAACTGCACAGTCTCTCTTATGTAAATGTCCCTAGTGCACACACACAAAAAAAATCAGATTACCTTTTGTTAGAGAATATATGTGTATCATCCATCAATAAAATCATGAAAAAGTATTATAGTTTCCTCTGCATTATTGTGTTAGGATACTGAATGGAATGCAGTGAGGCAGTTAACCAGTGTATGATAATTGTTTTTTCAAGGCCTGGACTCATGACTCAAGTCTGGCTGCTGCTTCCTACAGTTTCTGTGTGGAGGTCAGCCACATGAGGATCAACTGTTATGATACCTCATTGTTCAGTAAAATAGTACAGCTGTAAAACTCTGTTCCATCCTCCATAGTGTCCTGTTTGCCAAACTTTCTCCCTTAAAAGCCAGTGTACAAACACTTGTAGAGCTCTTATTAATTTCTTTGCTCTTTTTCATATCTTGTTTTCTTGTCATCCAAGATAGCTCTAACTAGGGAATCTTTTGCCCATGCCACATCGGTCTTTTTACAGAAAAGAATATTTGAATAAACACTTACTTCCAGACCCAGGAGTCCCTTCTGTCTTTATAAAGTACCTTCAGTGCTCAGGAAGCTGGCCATGTCCACTGGTTGTGACCACAGGTCACAAAGTGTTCTGATGTTGTGTGTGCATTTGTGGGTAGAGATAATTGCTTGGTGTCTTTGTTGTGATAGTTGAACCGTGAGCATGAAGTGTCTTTGGATGAAACTGTTTTTGTAGTATTCTAGGGGTGGTTCATATCAGAATATTGACAGGAAAGTGTGACTCACGTTTGTATTGGGAAAGTTAAAAAGATTTTTAGTGATTGGGGCTTGAATATGCAGGAGGATGAAGGGTGTGCATGGGATAGAGTGAGTTGCAACAATGTGGTATACAGGGGTTTTCTTGCAGTTAATGGGCTCAACCATGTCCATCCTCCATAGTGTCCTGTTTGCTAAACTTTCTCCCTTAAAAGCCAGTGTACAAACACTTGTAGAGCTCTTATTAATTTCTTTGCTCTTTTTCATATCTTGTTTTCTTGTCATCCAAGATAGCTCTAACTAGGGAATCTTTTGCCCATGCCACATCGGTCTTTTTACAGAAAAGAATATTTGAATAAACACTTACTTCCAGACCCAGGAGTCCCTTCTGTCTTTATAAAGTACCTTCAGTGCTCAGGAAGCTGGCCATGTCCACTGGTTGTGACCACAGGTCACAAAGTGTTCTGATGTTGTGTGTGCATTTGTGGGTAGAGATAATTGCTTGGTGTCTTTGTTGTGATAGTTGAACCGTGAGCATGAAGGGTCTTTGGATGAAACTGTTTTTGTAGTATTCTAGGGGTGGTTCATATCAGAATATTGACAGGAAAGTGTGACTCACGTTTGTATTGGGAAAGTTAAAAAGATTTTTAGTGATTGGGGCTTGAATATGCAGGAGGATGAAGGGTGTGCATGGGATAGAGTGAGTTGCAACAATGTGGTATACAGGGGTTTTCTTGCTGTTAATGGGCTCAACCATGTCCATCCTCCATAGTGTCCTGTTTGCTAAACTTTCTCCCTTAAAAGCCAGTGTACAAACACTTGTAGAGCTCTTATTAATTTCTTTGCTCTTTTTCATATCTTGTTTTCTTGTCATCCAAGATAGCTCTAACTAGGGAATCTTTTGCCCATGCCACATCGGTCTTTTTACAGAAAAGAATATTTGAATAAACACTTACTTCCAGACCCAGGAGTCCCTTCTGTCTTTATAAAGTACCTTCAGTGCTCAGGAAGCTGGCCATGTCCACTGGTTGTGACCACAGGTCACAAAGTGTTCTGATGTTGTGTGTGCATTTGTGGGTAGAGATAATTGCTTGGTGTCTTTGTTGTGATAGTTGAACCGTGAGCATGAAGGGTTTTGGGATGAAACTGTTTTTGTAGTATTCTAGGGGTGGTTCATATCAGAATATTGACAGGAAAGTGTGACTCACGTTTGTATTGGGAAAGTTAAAAAGATTTTTAGTGATTGGGGCTTGAATATGCAGGAGGATGAAGGGTGTGCATGGGATAGAGTGAGTTGCAACAATGTGGTATACAGGGGTTTTCTTGCAGTTAATGGGCTCAACCAGGGCATGAGAAGCAGCTGTGTGGAACCATGGAAAGGTCTATGGAACCTGTTTGTGGATAAGGAGGCTTTGATTTTGGTGCATTACACAAGACAGCTGGAGAATAGATGTGAGCAGATGCGCCCTTTATTCATCTCCTCTTGGCACTACATCATTAATGTGGGAAATGGCAATCAAGTATGGAAGAAGAATTCTATTTTTGTATCATGAGAGGCAAGTGTTTTGGGAGCAGCTGAGTAAGTGTATCAGCAATGTTGATGTAAGAGACCAGGTATTTGTGATGGATGATTTGAATGTAAAGATGAATAATGAGGCAGTTAAGGATATAATTGGGGGCATGGAGTAGTGAGTATTTTCATTAGAAATGGTGAACAGCTTGTGGAGTTCTGTACTGATAAAGAACAGTGATTAGGAATGCCTGTTTTAAAAAGAGACATTCTCGAGCATACATATGAGAGTAGTTAGTGGAATGGTCAACAGACATTTTTGGATTACATCTTGATTAATAGGCATGTAAAGAGAGACTTTAGGATATAAATGTGGTGAGAATAGCAGCTTTTGGGATGTCTGATCACTGTCTTGTGGATGCGAGGGCAAAAATTTGTATAAGTTTTCGGTAAAGTGGGAACAATGTCAGGTATTTTAACAGGAACATTTATTTTGCTGTGGCATAGCTCATACTTTGAAGGATGCTTCATTCTCCATTAGGTCTGATGATCTTTTACTTTAGATATGAATGTATTAGGAAACATCTTGAACCAGTTTTTCATTTCAGTATATGCGACTTGCTCATGACACCCGACCAGAGCATATACTGCAGCTTTTGACTGGGGAGTGGGGTCTGGACCTTCCAAAGCTTCTAATTACTGTACAGGGTGGAAAAACAAATTTTGATCTTCAACCGAAACTCAAGAAGGTGATTAGAAAAGGTCTTTTGAAAGCTGCTAAAACAACAGGTGCTTGGGTCTTCACAGCAGGAACCAACACAGGTGTGTCTTTTTTTCCTGTAATTTTGTTTGGAGGCTTACTGCGCATTTCCTTAATTCATTTATGAACTGATTGTATTTGGATTTAATCCTTATGAGATTTATGAAGTTCTTGTAAACGTGAAATGAGAGTACAGTTTTATCTCTGGATAGGAGAGAGAGAATAATAGCCATTCATTCCCTGCACGTAATAGAAATTGACTAAGGGGCAGGAGCAGGGGGCTGGAAGCTCTTCCCTTCTTGTCTTTCAGTTTCTAAAAGGGGGGACCAGAGGGGAGTTTATTGAGGAGTGCATATCATCCTTGAAGACTCAGATTGGGATGTTTCAACGTACATTGATGCAACTCTCAGCTTTCTTCTTTCACACACTTTACCAAACTCAGTCACCAGCTTCTGCAGTTTCTCACACAAATCAGCCACCAGCAATGTATCATCAGCGAACAACAACTGACTCACTTCCCAAGCTCTCTTATCCACAACAGACTGCATACTTGCCCCTCTTTCCAAAACTCTTGCATTCACCTCCCTAACAACCCCATCCATAAACAAATTGAATAACCATGGAGACATCACACACCCCTGCCGCAAACCTACATTCACTGAGAACCAGTCACTTTCCTCTCTTCCTACATGTACACATGCCTTATATCCTCAATAAAAACTTTTCACTGCTTCTAACAACTTGCCTCTCACACCATATATTCTTAATACCTTCCAGAGAGCATCTCTATCAACTCTATCATATGCCTTCTCCAGATCCATAAATGCTACATACAAATCCATTTGCTTTTCTAAATGTTTTTCACATACATTCTTCAAAGCAAACACCTGATCCACACACCCTCTAGCACTTCTGAAACCACACTGCTCTTCCCCAATCTGATGCTCTGTACATGCATTCTTCCTCTCAATCAATACCCTCCCATATTATTTCCCAGGAATACTCAACAAACTTATACCTCTGTAATTTGAGCACTCACTTTTATCCCCTTTGCCTTTGTGCAATGGCACTATGCATGCATTCCGCCAATCCTCAGGCACCTCACCATGAGTCAAGTGTGGCGAGGTGGTGATGGGAATGAATAAAGGCAGACAGTGTGAATTGTGTGCATGGGTATATATGTATGTGTCTGTGTGTGTATATATATGTGTACATTGAGATGTATAGGTATGTATATTTGCGTGTGTGGACGTGTATGTGTATACATGTGTATGTGGGTGGGTTGGTCCATTCTTTCGTCTGTTTCCCTGTGCTACCTCGCAAATGTGGGAGACAGCGACAAAGCAAAATAAATAAATATAAATCTATATATATATATATATATATATATATATATATATATATATATATATATATATATATTTTTCTTTTTTTTTTGTCGCTGTCTCCCGCGTTTGCGAGGTAGTGCAAGGAAACAGACGAAAGAAATGGCCCAACCCACCCCCATACACATGTATATACATACGTCCACACACGCAAATATACATACCTACACAGCTTTCCATGGTTTACCCCAGACGCTTCACATGCCCTGATTCAATCCACTGACAGCACGTCAACCCCGGTATACCACATCGATCCAGTTCACTCTGTTCCTTGCCCTCCTTTCACCCTCCTGCATGTTCAGGCCCTGATCACACAAAATCTTTTTCACTCCATCTTTCCACCTCCAATTTGGTCTCCCACTTCTCCTCGTTCCCTCCACCTCCGACACATATATCCTCTTGGTCAATCTTTCCTCACTCATTCTCTCCATGTGCCCAAACCATTTCAAAACACCCTCTTCTGCTCTCTCAACCACACTCTTTTTATTTCCACACATCTCTCTTACCCTTACGTTACTTACTCGATCAAACCACCTCACGCCACACATTGTCCTCAAACATCTCATTTCCAGCACATCCATCCTCCTGCACACAACTCTATCCATAGCCCATGCCTCGCAACCATACAACATTGTTGGAACCACTATTCCTTCAAACATACCCATTTTTGCTTTCCGAGATAATGTTCTCGACTTCCACACATTCTTCAAAGCTCCCAGGATATTTATTTATTATTTATTTTGCTTTGTCGCTGTCTCCTGCATTAGCGAGGTAGCGCAAGGAAACAGACAAAAGAATGGCCCAACCCACCCACATACACATGTATACACATACATGTCCACACATGCAAATATACATAACTATACATCTCAATGTACACATATATATACACACACACAGCCATATACATATATACATATGTACATAATTCATACTGTCTACCTTTATTCATTCCCATCGCCACCCTGCCACACATGGAATAACAACCCCCTCCCCCCTCATGTGTGCGAGGTAGCGCTATGAAATGACAACAAAGGCCCCATTCGTTCACACTCAGACTCTAGCTGTCATGTAATAATGCACCGAAACCACAGCTCCCTTTCTACATCCAGGCCCCACACAACTTTCCATGGTTTACCCCAGACGCTTCACATGCCGTGGTTCAATCCATTGACAGCACGTCGACCCCAGGAAACACATCATTCCAATTCCCTCTATTCCTTGCCCTCCTTTCACCCTCCTGCATGTTCAGGCCCCAGTCACTCAAAATCTTTGTCACTCCATCTTCCACCTCCAGTTTGGTCTCCCACTTCTCCTCGTTCCCTCCACCTCTGACACATATATCCTCTTGGTCAATCTTTCCTCACTCATTCTCTCCATGTGACCAAACCATTTCAAAACACCCTCTTCTGCTCTCTCAACCACATTCTTTTTATTACCACACATCTCTCTTACCCTATTGTTACTTACTCGATCAAACCACCTCACACCACATATTGTCCTCAAACATCTCATTTCCAGCACATCCACCCTCCTGCACACAACTCTATCCATAGCCCATGCTTCGCAACCATACAACATTGTTGGAACCACTATTCCTTCAAACATACCCATTTTTGCTTTCCGAGATAATGTTCTCGACTTCCAAATCATTCTTCAAGGCTCCCAGAATTTTCGCCCCCTCCCCCACCCTATGATTCACTTCCGCTTCCATGGTTCCATCCGCTGCCAAATCCAATCCCAGATATCTAAAACACTTCACTTCCTCCAGTTTTTCTCCATTTAAACTTACCTCCCAATTGACTTTACCCTCAACCCTACTGTACCTAATAACCTTACTCTTATTCACATTTACTCTCAACTTTCTTCTTTCACACACTTTACCAAACTCAGTCACCAGCTTCTGCAGTTTCTCACATGAGTCAGCCACTAGCGCTGTATCATCAGCGAACAACAACTGACTCACTTGCTAAGCTCTCTCATCCACAACAGAGTGCATACTTGCCACTCTTTCCAAAACTCTTGCATTCACCTCCCTAACAACCCCATCCATAAACAAATTAAACAGCCATGGAGACATCACACACCCCTGCCGCAAACCTACATTCACTGAGAACCAATCACTTTCCTCTCTTCCCACACGTACACATGCCTTACATCCTTGATAAAAACTTTTCACTGCTTCTAACAACTTGCCTCCCACACCATATATCCTTAATACCTTCCACAGAGCATCTCTATCATATGCCTTCGCCAGATCCATAAATGCTACATACAAATCCATTTGCTTTTCTAAGTATTTCTCACATATATTCTTCAAAGCAAACACCTGATCCACACATCCTCTACCACTTCTGAAACCACACTGCTCTTCCCCTATCTGATGCTCTGTACATGCCTTCACCCTCTCAATCAATACCCTCCCATATAATTTACCAGGAATACTCAACAAACTTATACCTTTGTAATTTGAGCACTCACTCTTATCCCCTTTGCCTTTGTACAATGGCACTATGTAAGCATTCTGCCAATCCTCAGGCACCTCACCATGAATCATACATACATTAAATAACCTTACCAACCAGTCAACAATACAGTCACCCCCTTTTTTAATAAATTCCACTGCAATACCATCCAAACCCACAGCCTTGCCGGCTTTCATCTTCCGCAAAGCTTTTACTACCTTTTCTCTGTTTACCAAATCATTTTTCCTAACCCTCTCACTTTGCACACCACCTCGACCAAAACACCCTATATCTGCTACTCTATCATCAAACACATTCAACAAATATATTTATTTATTTTTTATTTTTTATTTTGCTTTGTTGCTGTCTCCCGCGTTTGCGAGGTAACGCAAGGAAACAGACGAAAGAAATGGCCCAACCCACCCCCGTACACATGTATATACATACACGTCCACACACGCAGATATACATACCTATACATCTCAATGTACACATATATATACACACACAGACATATACATATATACATATGTACATAATTCATACTGTCTGCCTTTATTCATTCCCATCGCACCTCGCCACACATGGAATAACAACCCCCTCCCCCCTCGTGTGTGCGAGGTAGCGCTAGGAAAAGACAACAAAGGCCCCATTCGTTCACACCCAGTCTCTAGCTGTCATGTAATAATGCCCGAAACCACAGCTTCTTTCCACATCCAGGCCTCACAGAACTTTCCATGGTTTACCCCAGACGCTACACATGCCCTGATTCAATCCATTGACAGCACGTCTACCACGGTATCCCACATCGATCCAATTCACTCTATTCCTTGCCCGCCTTTCACCCTCCTGCATGTTCAGGCCCCGATCACTCAAAATCTTTTTCACTCCATCCTTCCGCTTCCAATTTGGTCTCCCACTTCTACTCGTTCCCTCCACCTCCAACACATATATCTCTTGGTGAATCTTTCCTCACTCATTCTCTCCATGTGCCCAAACCATTTCAAAACACCCTCTTCTGCTATCTCAACCACGCTCTTTTTATTTCTACACATCTCTCTTACCCTTACATTACTTACTCGATCAAACCACCTCACACCACATATTGTCCTCAAACATCTCATTTCCAGCACATCCACCCTCCTGCGCACAACTCTATCCATAGCCCATGACTTTTGGATGTTAATATGCTGAGAGGTGCAACTGGAGGGATGTCTGATCATTATCTTGTGGAGGCTAAGGTGAAGATTTGTATGGGTTTTCAGAAAAGAAGAGTGAATGTTGGGGTGAAGAGGGTGGTGAGAGTAAGTGAGCTTGGGAAGGAGACTTGTGTGAGGAAGTACCAGGAGAGACTGAGTACAGAATGGAAAAAGGTGAGAACAATGGAAGTAAGGGGAGTGTGGGAGGAATGGGATGTATTTAGGGAATCAGTGATGGAGTGCGCAAAAGATGCTTGTGGCATGAGAAGCGTGGGAGGTGGGTTGATTAGAAAGGGTAGTGAGTGGTGGGGTGAAGAAGTAAGATTATTAGTGAAAGAGAAGAGAGAGGCATTTGGACGATTTTTGCAGGGAAGAAATGCAATTGAGTGGGAGATGTATAAAAGAAAGAGACAGGAGGTCAAGAAAAAGGTGCAAGAGGTGAAAAAGAGGGCAAGTGAGAGTTGGGGTGAGAGAGTATCATTAAATTTTAGGGAGAATAAAAAGATGTTGTGGAAGGAGGTAAATAAAGTGCATAAGACAAGGGAGCAAATGGTAACTTCAGTGAAGGGCGCTAATGGGGAGGTGATAACAAGTAGTGGTAATGTGAGAAGGAGATGGAGTGAGTATTTTGAAGGTTTGTTGAATGTGTTTGATGATAGAGTGGCAGATATAGAGTGTTTTGGTTGAGGTGGTGTGGAAAGTGAGAGGGTTAGGGAAAATGATTTGGTAAACAGAAAAGAGGTAGTAAAAGCTTTGCGGAAGATGAAATCCAGCAAGGCAGCAGGTTTGGTTGGTATTGCAGTGGAATCTATTAAAAAAGGGGGTGACTGTATTGTTGACCGGTTGGTAAGGTTATTTAATGTATGTATGACTCATGGTGAGGTGCCTGAGGATTGGCGGAATGCGTACATAGTGCCATTGTGCAAAGGCAAAGGGGATAAGAGTTTGTTGAGTATTCCTGGCAAATTATATGGGAGGGTATTGATTGAGAGGGTAAAAGCATGTACAGAGCATCAGATTGGGGAAGAGCAGTGTGGTTTCAGAAGTGGTAGAGGATGTGTGGATCAGGTGTTTGCTTTGAAGAATGTATGTGAGAAACACTTAGAAAAGCAAATGGATTTGTATGTAACATTTATGGATCTGGAGAAGGCATATGATAGAGTTGATAGAGATGCTCTTTGGAAGGTATTAAGAATATATGGTGTGGGAGGCAAGTTGTTAGAAGCAGTGAAAAGTTTTTATCGAGGATGTAAGGCATATGTACGTGTAGGAAGAGAGGAAAGTGATTGGTTCCCAGTGAATGTAGGGTTGCGGCAGGGGTGTGTGATGTCTCCATGGTTGTTTAATTTGTTTATGGATGGGGTTGTTAGGAAGGTGAATGCAAGAGTTTTGGAAAGAGGGGCAAGTATGAAGTCTGTTGTGGATGAGAGAGCTTGGGAAGTGAGTCAGTTGTTGTTCGCTGATGATACAGCGCTGGTGGCTGATTCATGTGAGAAACTGCAGAAGCTGGTGACTGAGTTTGGTAAAGTGTGTGAAAGAAGAAAGTTAAGAGTAAATGTGAATAAGAGGAAGGTTATTAAGTACAGTTGGGTTAAGGGTCAAGTCAATTGGGAGGTAAGTTTGAATGGAGAAAAACTGGAGGAAGCAAAGTGTTTTAGATATCTGGGAGTGGATCTGGCAGCGGATGGAACCATGGAAGCGGAAGTGGATCCTAGGGTGGGGGAGGGGTCGAAAATCCTGGGACCCTTGAAGAATGTGTGGAAGTCGAGAACATTATCTTGGAAAGCAAAAATGGTTATGTTTAAAGGAATAGTGGTTTCAACTATGTTGTATGGTTGCAAGGCGTGGGCTACGGATAGAGTTGTGCGCAGGAGGGTGGATGTGCTGGAAATGAGATGTTTGAGGACAATGTGTGGTATGAGGTGGTTTGATCGAGTGAGTAACGTAAGGGTAAGAGAGATGTGTGGAAATAAAAAGAGCATGGTTGAGAGAGCTGAAGAGGGTGTTTTGAAGTGGTTTGGGCACATGGAGAGAATGAGTGAGGAAAGATTGACCAAGAGGATATATGTGTCGGAGGTGGAGGGAACGAGGAGAAGAGGGAGACCAAATTGGAGGTGGAAAGATGGAGTGAAAAAGATTTTGTGTGATCGGGGCCTGAACATGCAGGAGGGTGAAAGGAGGGCAAGGAATAGAGTGAATTGGAGCGATGTGGTATACCGGGGTTGACGTGCTGTCAGTGGAGTGAATCAAGGCATGTGAAGCGTCTGGGGTAAACCATGGAAAGCTGTGTAGGTTTGTATATTTGCGTGTGTGGACGTATGTATATACATGTGTATGGGGGGGGGGCATTTCTTTCGTCTGTTTCCTTGCGCTACCTCGCAAACGCGGGAGACAGCGACAAAGTATAAAAAAAAAAAAAAAAAAAAAAATATATATATATATATATATATATATATATATATATATATATATATATATATATATATATATATATATATGTGTTTGATGATAGAGTGGCAGATATAGGGTGTTTTGGTCGAGGTGGTGTGCAAAGTGAGAGGGTTAGGGAAAATGATTTGGTAAACAGAGAAGAGGTAGTGAAAGCTTTGCGGAAGATGAAAGCCGGCAAGGCAGCAGGTTTGGATGGTATTGCAGTGGAATTTATTAAAAAAGGGGGTGACTGTATTGTTGACTGGTTGGTAAGGTTATTTAATGTATGTATGACTCATGGTGAGGTGCCTGAGGATTGGCGGAATGCGTGCATAGTGCCATTGTACAAAGGCAAAGGGGATAAGAGTGAGTGCTCAAATTACAGAGGTATAAGTTTGTTGAGTATTCCTGGTAAATTATATGGGAGGGTATTGATTGAGAGGGTGAAGGCATGTACAGAGCATCAGATTGGGGAAGAGCAGTGTGGTTTCAGAAGTGGTAGAGGATGTGTGGATCAGGTGTTTGCTTTGAAGAATGTATGTGAGAAATACTTAGAAAAGCAAATGGATTTGTATGTAGCATTTATGGATCTGGAGAAGGCATATGATAGAGTTGATAGAGATGCTCTGTGGAAGGTATTAAGAATATATGGTGTGGGAGGCAAGTTGTTAGAAGCAGTGAAAAGTTTTTATCGAGAATGTAAGGCATGTGTACGTGTAGGAAGAGAGGAAAGTGATTGGTTCTCAGTGAATGTAGGTTTGTGGCAGGGGTGTGTGATGTCTCCATGGTTGTTTAATTTGTTTATGGATGGGGTTGTTAGGGAGGTAAATGCAAGAGTTTTGGAAAGAGGGGCAAGTATGAAGTCTGTTGGGGATGAGAGAGCTTGGGAAGTGAGTCAGTTGTTGTTCGCTGATGATACAGCGCTGGTGGCTGATTCATGTGAGAAACTGCAGAAGCTGGTGACTGAGTTTGGTAAAGTGTGTGGAAGAAGAAAGTTAAGAGTAAATGTGAATAAGAGCAAGGTTATTAGGTACAGTAGGGTTGAGGGTCAAGTCAATTGGGAGGTGAGTTTGAATGGAGAAAAACTGGAGGAAGTGAAGTGTTTTAGATATCTGGGAGTGGATCTGGCAGCGGATGGAACCATGGAAGCGGAAGTGGATCATAGGGTGGGGGAGGGGGCGAAAATTCTGGGGGCCTTGAAGAATGTGTGGAAGTCGAGAACATTATCTTGGAAAGCAAAAATGGGTATGTTTGAAGGAATAGTGGTTCCAACAATGTTGTATGGTTGCGAGGCGTGGGCTATGGATAGAGTTGTGTGCAGGAGGATGGATGTGCTGGAAATGAGATGTTTGAGGACAATGTGTGGTGTGAGGTGGTTTGATCGAGTGAGTAACGTAAGGGTAAGAGAGATGTGTGGAAATAAAAAGAGCGTGGTTGAGAGAGCAGAAGAGGGTGTTTTGAAGTGGTTTGGGCACATGGAGAGGATGAGTGAGGAAAGATTGACCAAGAGGATATATGTGTCGGAGGTGGAGGGAGCAAGAAGAGGAGGGAGACCAAATTGGAGGTGGAAAGATGGAGTGAAAAAGATTTTGTGTGATCGGGGCCTGAACATGCAGGAGGGTGAAAGGAGGGCAAGGAATAGAGTGAATTGGAGCGATGTGGTATACCGGGGTTGACGTGCTGTCAGTGGATTGAATCAAGGCATGTGAAGCGTCTGGGGTAAACCATGGAAAGCTGTGTAGGTATGTATATTTGCATGTGTGGACGTATGTATATACATGTGTATGGGGGTGGGTTGGGCCATTTCTTTCGTCTGTTTCCTTGCGCTACCTCGCAGACGCGGGAGACAGCGACAGAGTATAAAAAAAAAATATATATATTTGTTTTCTTTCATACTATCCGCCATTTCCCATGTTAGCAAGGTAGCATTAAGAACAGAGGACAGAGCCTTTGAGGGAATATCCTCACGTGGCCCCCTCCACTGTTCCTTCATTAGGAAAACTAAAAACGAGAGGGGAGGATTTCCAGCCCCCTGCTCCCTTCCCTTTTAATCGCCTTCTATGACACACACAGAATATGTGGGAAGTATTCTTTCTCCCCTATCTCCAGGGATATAATCTTTTATCACCTCTAATTTTCTGCACATCTGAAAATGGGTAGGTTCATCTAGTCTCTGACATGACAAGAGTGAGTGGTCCTGTTCACCAAGCAAATCACACCCAACTAATCCTGTCTGGGTTTACAAAATAGCCTGCAATTTTTGGGTTTTGAGTGCAGAGCACCATCACTATTCTACTGACTACTAACTCAAATAAAGTCTCTTTGTAAAAAGACACACTGATCTCTCAAATACTTAAGGTGTTGTTATAAATCAAATAATATTTATTTTTTTATTTTGCTTTGTCGCTGTCTCCCACGTTAGCGAGGTAGCGCAAGGAAACAGACGAAAGAATGGCCCAACCCACCCATATACACATGTATATACATACACGTCCACACATGCAAATATGCATACCTATACATCTCAATGTATACATATATATACACACACAGACATATACATATATACACATGTACATAATTCATACCGTCTGCCTTTATTTATATATATGTATGTATGTATGTATACACATAAAAACCCACATAAGCACATATACATACATGTACATGCACATATGCAGATATTACAGACATACATATGTATATATTCATACTTGCTTGCCTTCATCCATTCCCTTTGCTACCCTGCTTCACAGGAAAACAGCTTCACTTTCCCCTGCTTCAGCGAGGTAGCGCCAGGAATACAAAGAGGCCACATTCATTCACACTCACTCTCTAGTGGTCATTGGTAATGCACCAAAACCACAGCTCCCTATCCAATCCAGGCCCCACAGACCTTTCCATGTTTTACTGCAGACATTTCACATGCCCTGGCACAGTCCATTGACAGCATATTAACCCTGGATACCACATCATTCCAATTTACTCTATTCATTGCATTCCTCTCACCCTCCTGTATGTTCAGGCCCCAATTGCTCCAAATCTTTTTCACTCCATTCATCCACCTCCAATTTGGTCTCCTGCTTCTCCTTGTCCCCTCCACCTCTGACACATATTTGTTTCCCTTTCCCTGTGCTAGTGAATCAGTGGAAGGAACACATGAAGATAAGGCCTCTCACATCCTTTCTATAGTAATGTAATAGAACTGCAAGGCCTCAGACATCATTCTGTGAATTCCCTGGCTGCTTTATATGACCTAATTCATTGCACTGATGACACATTGCCCCATGTATTCAAAATCACTTCAGGTTACCCTCTCCTGGACATGCTTTTCACCCTCTTGCATGTTCAGTCTCCTCTGCACTGATGACACATTGCCCCATGTATTCAAAATCGCTTCAGGTTACTCTCTCCTGGGCATGCCTTTCACCTTCTTGCATGTCCAGTCCCCTCCACTTCGAATACATATATTCTCTTTGTCATCCTCTCCTTACTCACTCTTTCTATATTTCCAAATCATTTCAGCACACTTTTCAGGTCTCTCATCCATGCTCTTCCCATTGCCACACCTCTCTCCCTTACCATGTTGGTACTTGCTCAGTCAACCTTCCTAACACTACATTTGTCCTCAAGATATTTCATTTCTTACACATTCATCTTCTTTTGTACATTCAGAACTGTAGCTCACCTGACATCCATATAACACTGTCAAGAATCCCTAATTTCAAACACACCCATTTTTGCCTTTCCAGTTTGTGACCTCTCTTTTTGGATGTTTCTCTATGCTCTCAGAACCTTCATCCTTACACCCACCCTATAACTCACCTCAGCTTCCACAGTTTCAGTCACTACCATGTTCACTCCCAGGTATGTAGAACACTTCCTCAAAATTTTCTCCTTTCAAGTCCACACCTAAGCTATCCTCTCTCTTTGCACATCTAAACTTAACAGCCTCATTTTTATTCACATTTCCTCTCAACTTTTTCCCTTGACACACTTACCCTGAACTCAGAAACCAGCTCCTGCAATTTCTCTCTTGAATCGGCCACCAGCACTGCCTTCCCAGGTCCCCCAGCCCCAAACATATTGCATACCTGCTTCTTCCTATAGACAGTTGCATTTACCTCCCTCTCTGCCCCATCATTAAACAAATTAAATAGCCATAGTGACATTCTACACCCCTGCCAGAGACCCAACTTTGCCTGAAACCTGTCACCTTCCTCTCTACCCACTCACGCACATACCGTACTATCTTTATAAAGACTCTTCACTGCTGTTGATAGCCTTCCTTCCACACTGTACATTTATAACATCTTCCACAAAGCATCTCTATCAGCCATACCATATACTTTTTCTCAGATCAGTAAATGCCACATACAAATCCTTTTGTTTCTCTTAAGTATTTCTAATACACAATCTTCAAAGCAAACACCTGATCCACATATCCTTTACTACTCCTGAAACCACATTGTTTCTCCCAAATCTGATACTCTTTGCATACTACCACTCACTCACTTTATCACCACTCTCCCATGCACTTAACAAAATTATACGTATGTAATTTGAACAGTCACCTTCATCTCCTTTGTCTATATACAGTGGCATTATACATGCATTCCACTAATCCTCAGGCACTTTACCATAATCCATACATACATTAAGAATTCTAACTAACCAGTCAACATCACAGTCACCCCCTTTCTTAAGAAATTCAACTGCACTACCATCCACTCCAGCCACCTTGTCACATTTCATCTTATAAAGGATTTCATTACATCTCTTTTCACCAAACCACTTGCCATGACTCTTTTACTTTGCATACATCTCTGACTCAAACACCCTACATCATCTAACACATTAAGCAACCCTTCAGAATACTCATTCCATCTCCTCTTCACCTCATCACTGCCTATTACCGCTTCCCTATTTGCTCCCTTCACCAATGCTCCCATTTGTTCTGATCTTCTCAATGTTAACCTCCTTCCAATACATATTTTTATTCTCCCTGAAGTTCGCTATACTTTCTCACCCCAGCTCTCATTTATCCTCTTTTTCAACCCCAACGACTTCATGTCATCCTTTTCTTTTTCTGTATCTACCAGTCACTTGCACTCTTTCCCAATAAGTACTGCCCCATACACCTCTCTCATCTCTTTCACTAGCAACTTTACTATGTCATCCCACCACTCACTACCCTTTCTTATCTGACTTCCTCCCATTTTCTTCATGCCATACACTTTCTTGCACATGCCAGCACTGCTTCACTAAATCCCTCCCATTCCTCACTCAGTCCTTTAACTTCATATGCTGTCACCTTTTGCCATTCTGCTGTCAGTCTGTCATGGAATCTCTCCTTACAAATCTCATATCCAAGCTCACGTACTTTCACCACCTTCTTAAATATATCATTTCCTCTTTTCTGAAAACCTCTAAAAATTTTCACCCTTGCCTCCACCAGGTAATGATTGGACATCTCACCAGCTGACTTTCTCAACAATTCACATCCAGGAGTCTTTATTTTGCATACCTATCAATTAGTGCATAATCCATTATTGGCCATTGACCATCTTTCCCTTCTCACCCACAATACTTATGTATGTCCCTTGTTTTGAACCAGGTGTTTTTAGTCACCAGTCCCTTTTCAGCACACAACTCCACAAGCAGTTTGCCATTTCTGTTCATCTTACTGAATACCCCATACCCCCTAGTTATACTCACAACTGCTACATTACTCACTTTCACATGCAAATCATTCATCACTAATACCTGATGTCTCACATCAAAACTGCAGACACCTTCATTGAGCTGCTCCCAAAACACCTACCTCTTATGATCATTCTTCTAATCACCCTCTTATCATAATCTACTTTTATTTTCACCCACATCACTCTTGAGTTCACTTCCTTACACTTCCACACATTCCCACAACTTACAACAGAAGTGCTATCTTTTCCTTAGCTCTTGCCCTCACAGTACCCCTGACTTATCCTAAAACATTTCCGATCCAGTCTTCTTCTTAACCTTTGAGCTTTGTTTCACTTAGGGCTAGAACATCGAGGTTCCTAACCTCAATTATACTACCTATCATTCTTCTCTTCTTTCCTTTTCTTGGTGCAACCAAACAAGTTCAGACACCCAAGCCAGAATATCTGAGGTTGATGAGATCTTCTCACTTAGTTTCCTCTTCTGTTCCAAATTCTTTGAGATTGATTAGTCATACTGACGAATCTTGTCAAAAATAATTTCTTTTTCTCCTGGAGAAAACTCAAACTCAAAAACTAGTTTAGTCTGTGATGAGGATAAGAAAAGATGAAAATTAATCAGAATTGATGATACTGACAGGTGTTACCAGACATGTTGGGGAAGCTCTAGTGTCTGAGAGCTCACCCAGAGTTCGAAGTGGTCGCGTTGTAAGTGTTGGAATTGCTCCATGGGGTGTAGTAGAAAGACGACAAGATTTGATTGGACGCAATAAGGATGTCCCCTATCACCCCATAAATTCTCCAAAGTCTAAGTATGTACAGAAGATTTTGTTTATCACATAGTTTCCATATGTATTTAGTCTTGAAAATTTTAGAACAAAATATCAGGTAATGAATTTCATGAAGACTTTCATATATGGACATATGAATATTGATATAACATCACAAATGGTAGAGCAGCAAATCATATGAATTGTAAGATTAAGATGGTTTATACTTAGTCTAGGTTTGGAACAAGAGCTAGTGATTTACTGTGTTGTACTTAGAGTAGGTTTTAGTTTTAGTAAGATTTCTTTTTTGTGTACCAGTATGATATTATGGAATGATCTTACTATCAGTCAAACACTGTCAGACCAAAGATATTTTTCAGAAACAAGTAAAATTGTTTATATGGAATAAGTTAGGTGCCAATGCTCTTAATGTGAATGTAATGACCTTGTAATTTTTCCTCATTTGGCTAGTAACAGTAAATAAAAGGTTTGTGGGGTCTAGTTATGGATAGAGGGCTCTGACTTCAGTGCATTATACATGAGAGATAGAGAGGATTTAAGCGAATGAGTTCATTTCCTTTTCTGTATCTGACGCTACTTCACTAATGCAGGAAATGGCAAACATGTATGAAAATATATGTATAATTTTTTCATCTTTCTTGCCATTTCCTGCATGAGTGAGACAGAATCAAGAACAGATGGCAGAGATATAGAGGGGAAATTCCTCACTTGGCTCCTTGCTCTGTTCCTTCTTTTGGAAAGTAACACGGAAGGGAGGATTTTCAACCTCTCACTCCCATCCTTCCTAGTTGCCTTCTATGACATGCAGGGGATACATGGGCTGTATTCTTTGTCCCCTATTCCCAGATACACATTCTATATATCTATTTATTTTTATATTTTATTATACTTTGTTGCTGTCTCCTGCATTAGCAAGGTAGCGCAAGGAAACAGATGAAAGAATGGCCCAACTCACCCATATACACATGTACCTACATACACATCCACACCCACACACACCTATACATTTCAGTTTATACATACATATACATACACAGACTTATACATATATACACATATACGTATCCATACTTGCTGCCTCCATCCATTCCCGTCGCCACCCCGCCACACATGAAATTGCACCCCCCCTTCCCCTAGCTGTTATGTGTAATGCACAAAAACCACAGCTCCCTTTCCATATTCAAGCCTCACTAACCTTTCCATGGTTTACCAAAGACGCTTCACATGCCCTGGTTCAATCCATTGACAGCACGTTGACCCTGGTATACCACATCATTCCAATTCACTTTATTCCTTGCACCCCTTTCACCCTCCTGTATGTTCAGGCCCCAATTGCTCAAAATCTTTTTCACTTCATCCTTCCACCTCCAGTTTGGTCTCCCACTTCTCTTCATTCCCTCCACCTCTGACACATATCCTCTTTGTCAATCTTTCCTCACTCACTCTCTCCATGTGACCAAATCACTTCAAAACACCCTCTTCTGCTCTCTCAACCACACTCTTTTTATTACCACACATATCACTTACCCTTTCATTACTTACTCAATCAACCACCTCACACCACATATTGTCCTCAAACATCTCATTTCCAACACATCCATCCTCCTGCGCACAACTCTATCCATAGCCACGCCTCGCAACCATCACAACATTGTTGGAACCACTATTCCTTCAAACATACCCATTTTTGCTTTCCGAGATAATGTTCTCGACTTCCACACATTCTTCAAGGCTCCAGAATTTTCGTCCCCTCCCCCACCCTATGATCCACTTCCGCTTCCATGGTTCCATCCGCTGCCAGATCCACTCCCAGATATCTATATATATATATATGTGTGTGGGGGGTGGGTTGGGCCATTTCTTTCGTCTGTTTCCTTGCGCTACCTCGCAAACGCGGGAGACAGCGACAAAGCAAATATATATATATATTATATATATATATTATATATATATCACATGCCTTACATCCTCGATAAAAACTTTTCACTGCTTCTAACAACTGGGCATGAGAAGAAAGATCATGAGAGACAAGTGTTTTGAAGTAGTTGACTGAGTGTGTCAGCAGTTTTAATGTAAGAGACTAAGTATTTATGGTTGGTAATTAAGATGCAAAGGTAAGTTATGTGGCAGTTAAGGATATAATTGGGTTGTATTGGGTATTCAGTGTTATGAATGGATAATGGTAAAGAGCCTATGGAGATGCTTGCTGAAAAAGGACTGGTGATTGGGAATATATGGTTTCAAAAGAGGGATATACACAACCATACCTATAGGAGTAGGAGGGATGGTCAGCGGGTATTTTTGGAATATATTTTAATTGATAAGTGCATGAAAGAGAGACTTCTAGATATGAATGTGCTGAGAGGGGCAGCTGGTGGGATGTCTGATCATTATCTTATGAAGGTGAGGTTGAAGATTTGTTAGAAGTTTTCTAAGAAAGGAAAACATGTCAGGGAGAAGAGAGCGGTCAGAGTAAGTGAGCTTGGAAAAGAGACTTGTGTGAAGCAATACCAGAGGAGATTGAGTGTAGAATGGCAAAAGATGAGAGTAAATGAAGCAAGGGGAATGGGTGAGGACTGGGAGGTATTTGGGGAAAGCAGTGCGGTTTCAGAAGTGGTAGAGGATGTGTGGATCAGGTGTTTGCTTTGAAGAATGTATGTGAGAAATACTTAAAAAACAAATGGATTTGTATGTAGCATTTATGGATCTGGAGAAGGCATATGATAGAGTTGATAGAGATGCTCTGTGGAAGGTATTAAGAATATATGGTGTGGGAGGCAAGTTGTTAGAAGCAGTGAAAAGTTTTTATCGAGGATGTAAAGCATGTGTACATGTAGGAAGAGAGGAAAGTGATTGGTTCTCAGTGAATGTAGGTTTGCGGCAGGGGTGTGTGATGTCTCCATGGTTGTTTAATTTGTTTATGGATGGGGTTGTTAGGGAGGTGAATGCAAGAGTTTTGGAAAGAGGGGCAAGTATGAAGTCTGTTGGGGATGAGAGAGCTTGGGAAGTGAGTCAGTTTTTGTTCGCTGATGATACAGCGCTGGTGGCTGATTCATGTGAGAAACTGCAGAAGCTGGTGACTGAGTTTGGTAAAGTGTGTGAAAGAAGAAAGTTAAGAGTAAATGTGAATAAGAGCAAGGTTATTAGGTACAGTAGGGTTGAGGGTCAATTCAATTGGGAGGTGAGTTTGAATGGAGAAAAACTGGAGGAAGTAAAGTGTTTTAGATATCTGGGAGTGGATCTGGCAGCGGATGGAACCATGGAAGCGGAAGTGGATCATAGGGTGGGGGAGGGGGCGAAAATCCTGGGGGCCTTGAAGAATGTGTGGAAGTCGAGAACATTATCTCGGAAAGCAAAAATGGGTATGTTTGAAGGAATAGTGGTTCCAACAATGTTGTATGGTTGCGAGGCGTGGGCTATGGATAGAGTTGTGCGCAGGAGGGTGGATGTGCCGGCAAGGCAGCAGGTTTGGATGGTACTGCAGTGAAATTTATTAAAAAAGGGGGTGACTGTATTGTTGACTGGTTGGTAAGGTTATTTAATGTATGTATGACTCATGGTGAGGTGCCTGAGGATTGGCGGAATGCGTGCATAGCGCCATTGTACATAGGCAAAGGGGATAAGAGTGAGTGCTCAAATTACAGAGGTATAAGTTTGTTGAGTATTCCTGGTAAATTACATAGGAGGGTATTGATTGAGAGGGTGAAAGCATGTACAGAGCATCAGATTGGGGAAGAGCAGTGTGGTTTCAGAAGTGGTAGAGGATGTGTGGATCAGGTGTTTGCTTTAAAGAATGTATGTGAGAAATACTTAAAAAACAAATGGATTTGTATGTAGCATTTATGGATCTGGAGAAGGCATATGATAGAGTTGATAGAGATGCTCTGTGGAAGGTATTAAGAATATATGGTGTGGGAGGCAAGTTGTTAGAAGCAGTGAAAAGTTTTTATCGAGGATGTAAAGCATGTGTACATGTAGGAAGAGAGGAAAGTGATTGGTTCTCAGTGAATGTAGGTTTGCGGCAGGGGTGTGTGATGTCTCCATGGTTGTTTAATTTGTTTATGGATGGGGTTGTTAGGGAGGTGAATGCAAGAGTTTTGGAAAGAGGGGCAAGTATGAAGTCTGTTGGGGATGAGAGAGCTTGGGAAGTGAGTCAGTTTTTGTTCGCTGATGATACAGCGCTGGTGGCTGATTCATGTGAGAAACTGCAGAAGCTGGTGACTGAGTTTGGTAAAGTGTGTGAAAGAAGAAAGTTAAGAGTAAATGTGAATAAGAGCAAGGTTATTAGGTACAGTAGGGTTGAGGGTCAAGTCAATTGGGAGGTAAGTTTGAATGGAGAAAAACTGGAGGAAGTAAGTGTTTTAGATATCTGGGAGTGGATCTGGCAGCGGATGGAACCATGGAAGCGGAAGTGGATCATAGGGTGGGGGAGGGGGCGAAAATCCTGGGAGCCTTGAAGGAATGTGTGGAAGTCGAGAACATTATCTCGGAAAGCAAAAATGGGTATGTTTGAAGGAATAGTGGTTCCAACAATGTTGTATGGTTGCGAGGCGTGGGCTATGGATAGAGTTGTGCGCAGGAGGGTGGATGTGCCGGCAAGGCAGCAGGTTTGGATGGTACTGCAGTGAAATTTATTAAAAAAGGGGGTGACTGTATTGTTGACTGGTTGGTAAGGTTATTTAATGTATGTATGACTCATGGTGAGGTGCCTGAGGATTGGCGGAATGCGTGCATAGTGCCATTGTACAAAGGCAAAGGGGATAAGAGTGAGTGCTCAAATTACAGAGGTATAAGTTTGTTGAGTATTCCTGGTAAATTATATGGGAGGGTATTGATTGAGAGGGTTGAAGGCATGTACAGGGCATCAGATTGGGGAAGAGCAGTGTGGTTTCAGAAGTGGTAGAGGATGTGTGGATCAGGTGTTTGCTTTGAAGAATGTATGTGAGAAATACTTAAAAAACAAATGGATTTGTATGTAGCATTTATGGATCTGGAGAAGGCATATGATAGAGTTGATAGAGATGCTCTGTGGAAGGTATTAAGAATATATGGTGTGGGAGGCAAGTTGTTAGAAGCAGTGAAAAGTTTTTATCGAGGATGTAAAGCATGTGTACGTGTAGGAAGAGAGGAAAGTGATTGGTTCTCAGTGAATGTAGGTTTGCGGCAGGGGTGTGTGATGTCTCCATGGTTGTTTAATTTGTTTATGGATGGGGTTGTTAGGGAGGTGAATGCAAGAGTTTTGGAAAGAGGGGCAAGTATGAAGTCTGTTGGGGATGAGAGAGCTTGGGAAGTGAGTCAGTTGTTGTTCGCTGATGATACAGCGCTGGTGGCTGATTCATGTGAGAAACTGCAGAAGCTGGTGACTGAGTTTGGTAAAGTGTGTGAAAGAAGAAAGTTAAGTGTAAATGTGAATAAGAGCAAGGTTATTAGGTACAGTAGGGTTGAGGGTCAATTCAATTGGGAGGTGAGTTTGAATGGAGAAAAACTGGAGGAAGTAAAGTGTTTTAGATATCTGGGAGTGGATCTGGCAGCGGATGGAACCATGGAAGCGGAAGTGGATCATAGGGTGGGGGAGGGGGCGAAAATCCTGGGGGCCTTGAAGAATGTGTGGAAGTCGAGAACATTATCTCGGAAAGCAAAAATGGGTATGTTTGAAGGAATAGTGGTTCCAACAATGTTGTATGGTTGCGAGGCGTGGGCTATGGATAGAGTTGTGCGCAGGAGGGTGGATGTGCCGGCAAGGCAGCAGGTTTGGATGGTACTGCAGTGAAATTTATTAAAAAAGGGGGTGACTGTATTATTGACTGATTGGTAAGGTTATTTAATGTATGTATGACTCATGGTGAGGTGCCTGAGGATTGGCGGAATGCGTGCATAGCGCCATTGTACATAGGCAAAGGGGATAAGAGTGAGTGCTCAAATTACAGAGGTATAAGTTTGTTGAGTATTCCTGGTAAATTATATGGGAGGGTATTGATTGAGAGGGTTGAAGGCATGTACAGAGCATCAGATTGGGGAAGAGCAGTGTGGTTTCAGAAGTGGTAGAGGATGTGTGGATCAGGTGTTTGCTTTAAAGAATGTATGTGAGAAATACTTAAAAAACAAATGGATTTGTATGTAGCATATATGGATCTGGAGAAGGCATATGATAGAGTTGATAGAGATGCTCTGTGGAAGGTATTAAGAATATATGGTGTGGGAGGCAAGTTGTTAGAAGCAGTGAAAAGTTTTTATCGAGGATGTAAAGCATGTGTACATGTAGGAAGAGAGGAAAGTGATTGGTTCTCAGTGAATGTAGGTTTGCGGCAGGGGTGTGTGATGTCTCCATGGTTGTTTAATATGTTTATGGATGGGGTTGTTAGGGAGGTGAATGCAAGAGTTTTGGAAAGAGGGGCAAGTATGAAGTCTGTTGGGGATGAGAGAGCTTGGGAAGTGAGTCAGTTGTTGTTCGCTGATGATACAGCGCTGGTGGCTGATTCATGTGAGAAACTGCAGAAGCTGGTGACTGAGTTTGGTAAAGTGTGTGAAAGAAGAAAGTTAAGAGTAAATGTGAATAAGAGCAAGGTTATTAGGTACAGTAGAGTTGAGGGTCAAGTCAATTGGGAGGTAAGTTTGAATGGAGAAAAACTGGAGGAAGTAAAGTCTTTTAGATATCTGGGAGTGGATCTGGCAGCGGATGGAACCATGGAAGCGGAAGTGGATCATAGGGTGGGGGAGGGGGCGAAAATTCTGGGGGCCTTGAAGAATGTGTGGAAGTCGAGAACATTATCTCGGAAAGCAAAAATGGGTATGTTTGAAGGAATAGTGGTTCCAACAATGTTGTATGGTTTCGAGGTGTGGGCTATGGATAGAGTTGTGCGCAGGAGGATGGATGTGCTGGAAATGAGATGTTTGGGGACAATGTGTGGTGTGAGGTGGTTTGATCGAGTAAGTAACATAAGGGTAAGAGAGATGTGTGGAAATAAAAAGAGCGTGGTTAAGAGAGCAGAAGAGGGTGTTTTGAAATGGTTTGGGCACATGGAGAGAATGAGTGAGGAAAGATTGACCAAGAGGATATATGTGTCGGAGGTGGAGGGAACGAGGAGAAGTGGGAGACCAAATTGTATTTGGAAAGATGGAGTGAAAAAATTTTGTGTGATTCGGGGCCTGAACATGCAGGAGGGTGAAAGGAGGGCAAGGGAATAGAGTGAATTGGAGCGATGTGGTTATACCGGGGTTGACGTGCTGTCAGTGGATTGAATCAAGGCATGTGTATGGGGGGGTTGGGCCATTTCTTTCGTCTGTTTCCTTGCGCTACCTCGCAAACGCGGGAGACAGCGACAAAGCAAAAAAAAAAGAAAAAAAAAATATATATATATATATATTATATATATATATATATATATTATATATATATATATTATATATATATATATATATATCTATATATATATATATTATATATATTATATATATTATATATATATATATGTGTGTGGGGGGTGGGTTGGGCCATTTCTTTTGTCTGTTTCCTTGCGCTACCTCGCAAACGCGGGAGACAGCGACAAAGCATAATATATATTATATATATATATATTATATATATATATATATATATTTTGCAGGGAAATAATGAAATTGAGTGGGAGACGTATAAAAGAAAGAGACAGGAGGTCAAGAGAAAGGTGCAAGAGGTGAAAAAAAGGGCAAATGAGAGTTGGGGTGAGAGAGTATCATTACATTTTAGGGAGAATAAAAGATGTTCTGGAAGGAGGTAAATAAAGTGCGTAAGACAGGGAGCAATGGGAACTTCAGTGAAGGGCGCAAATGGGGAGGTGATAACAAGTAGTGGTGATGTGAGAGGAGATGGAGTGAGTATTTTGAAGGTTTGTTATGTTGTTGATAGAGAGGGCAGATATAGGGTGTTTTGGTCGAGGTGGTGTGCTAAGTGTGAGGGTTAGGGAAAATGATTGGTAAACAGAGAAGAGGTAGTAAAAGCTTTGCGGAAGATGAAAGCCGGCAAGGCAGCAGGTTTGGATGGTACTGCAGTGAAATTTATTATAAAAGGGGGTGACTGCATTGTTGACTGGTTGGTAAGGTTATTTAATGTATGTATGACTCATGGTGAGGTGCCTGAGGATTGGCGGAATGCGTGCATAGTGCCATTGTACAAAGGCAAAGGGGATAAGAGTGAGTGCTCAAATTACAGAGGTATAAGTTTGTTGAGTATTCCTGGTAAATTATATGGGAGGGTATTGATTGAGAGGGTTGAAGGCATGTACAGGGCATCAGATTGGGGAAGAGCAGTGTGGTTTCAGAAGTGGTAGAGGATGTGTGGATCAGGTGTTTGCTTTGAAGAATGTATGTGAGAAATACTTAAAAAACAAATGGATTTGTATGTAGCATTTATGGATCTGGAGAAGGCATATGATAGAGTTGATAGAGATGCTCTGTGGAAGGTATTAAGAATATATGGTGTGGGAGGCAAGTTGTTAGAAGCAGTGAAAAGTTTTTATCGAGGATGTAAAGCATGTGTACATGTAGGAAGAGAGGAAAGTGATTGGTTATCAGTGAATGTAAGTTTGCGGCAGGGGTGTGTGATGTCTCCATGGTTGTTTAATTTGTTTATGGATGAGGTTGTTAGGGAGGTGAATGCAAGAGTTTTGGAAAGAGAGGCAAGTATGCAGTCTGTTGGAGATGAGAGAGCTTGGGAAGTGAGTCAGTTGTTGTTCGCTGATGATACAGCACTGGTGGCTGATTCATGTGAGAAACTGCAGAAGCTGGTGACTGAGTTTGGTAAAGTGTGTGAAAGAAGAAAGTTAAGTGTAAATGTGAATAAGAGCAAGGTTATTAGGTACAGTAGGGTTGAGAGTCAAGTCAATTGGGAGGTAAGTTTGAATGGAGAAAAACTGGAGGAAGTAAAGTGTTTTAGATATCTGGGTGTGGATCTGGCAGCGGATGGAACCATGGAAGCGGAAGTGGATCATAGGGTGGGGGAGGGGGCGAAAATCCTGGGAGCCTTGAAGAATGTGTGGAAGTCGAGAACATTATCTCGGAAAGCAAAAATGGGTATGTTTAAAGAAATAGTGGTTCCAACAATGTTGTATGGTTGCGAGGCGTGGGCTATGGATAGAGTTGTGCGCAGGAGGGTGGATGTGCCGGCAAGGCAGCAGGTTTGGATGGTACTGCAGTGAAATTTATTAAAAAAGGGGGTGACTGTATTATTGACTGATTGGTAAGGTTATTTAATGTATGTATGACTCATGGTGAGGTGCCTGAGGATTGGCGGAATGCGTGCATAGCGCCATTGTACATAGGCAAAGGGGATAAGAGTGAGTGCTCAAATTACAGAGGTATAAGTTTGTTGAGTATTCCTGGTAAATTACATAGGAGGGTATTGATTGAGAGGGTGAAAGCATGTACAGAGCATCAGATTGGGGAAGAGCAGTGTGGTTTCAGAAGTGGTAGAGGATGTGTGGATCAGGTGTTTGCTTTGAAGAATGTATGTGAGAAATACTTAAAAAACAAATGGATTTGTATGTAGCATTTATGGATCTGGAGAAGGCATATGATAGAGTTGATAGAGATGCTCTGTGGAAGGTATTAAGAATATATGGTGTGGGAGGCAAGTTGTTAGAAGCAGTGAAAAGTTTTTATCGAGGATGTAAGGCATGTGTACGTGTAGGAAGAGAGGAAAGTGATTGGTTCTCAGTGAATGTAGGTTTGCGGTAGGGGTGTGTGATGTCTCCATGGTTGTTTAATTTGTTTATGGATGGGGTTGTTAGGGAGGTGAATGCAAGAGTTTTGGAAAGAGGGGCAAGTATGAAGTCTGTTGGGGATGAGAGAGCTTGGGAAGTGAGTCAGTTTTTGTTCGCTGATGATACAGCGCTGGTGGCTGATTCATGTGAGAAACTGCAGAAGCTGGTGACTGAGTTTGGTAAAGTGTGTGAAAGAAGAAAGTTAAGAGTAAATGTGAATAAGAGCAAGGTTATTAGGTACAGTAGGGTTGAGGGTCAATTCAATTGGGAGGTGAGTTTGAATGGAGAAAAACTGGAGGAAGTAAAGTGTTTTAGATATCTGGGAGTGGATCTGGCAGCGGATGGAACCATGGAAGCGGAAGTGGATCATAGGGTGGGGGAGGGGGCGAAAATTCTGGGAGCCTTGAAGAATGTGTGGAAGTCGAGAACATTATCTCGGAAAGCAAAAATGGGTATGTTTGAAGGAATAGTGGTTCCAACAATGTTGTATGGTTGCGAGGCGTGGACTATGGATAGAGTTGTGCGCAGGAGGATGGATGTGCTGGAAATGAGATGTTTGAGGACAATATGTGGTGTGAGGTGGTTTGATCGAGTAAGTAACGTAAGGGTAAGAGAGATGTGTGGAAATAAAAAGAGCGTGGTTGAGAGAGCAGAAGAGGGTGTTTTGAAATGGTTTGGTCACATGGAGAGAATGAGTGAGGAAAGATTGAGCAAGAGGATATATGTGTCGAAGGTGGAGGGAACGAGGAGAAGAGGGAGACCAAATTGGAGGTGGAAAGATGGAGTGAAAAAAATTTTGTGTGATCGGGGCCTGAACATGCAGGAGGATGAAAGGAGGGCAAAGAATAGAGTGAATTGGAGCGATGTGGTATACCGGGGTTGACGTGCTGTCAGTGGATTGAATCAAGGCATGTGTATGGGGGTGGGTTGGGCCATTTCTTTTGTCTGTTTCCTTGCGCTACCTCGCAAACGCCGGAGACAGCGACAAAGCAAAAAAAAAAGAAAAAAATATATATATATATATATATATATATATATATATATATATATATATATATATATATATATATATATATATATATATATATATATCTTATCCCGGGGGTAGGGGAGAAAGAATTTTAGCTCTGTATTCCCTGCATGTCATTGAAGGCAGCCAAAGGGGATAGGAACAGAGGAGCAGACCCCCCCTTGTATTTCAAATTCGTATGGAGGAAACAGAAGAAGGAGCCAGGCAGTGAGTGCTCATTCTCCTTTAAGGCCCTGGCAGTGTCTAAATGTGTGGATGTAACCAAGATGAGAGGAGAGGAGAGATAGGTAGTATGTTTGTGGAAAGAACTTGGATATTATATCTATGAGTGAAGCAAAGCTCAAGGGTAAAGGGGAAGAATGGTTTGGAAATGTCGTAGGAATAAAGTCATGGGTTGGTGAGAGAACAAAGCTAAAGGAGGAGTAGCACTTCTCCTGAAACAGTTGTGGGAGTGTGTGATAAAGTATAAGGAAGTAAATTTAGGCAGATGTGGGTAAAATTGAAAGAGGATGGCATGAGATGGTTGATTATTAGTGCTTGTGCACCTGGCCATGAGAAGAAAGATCATGAGAGACAAGTGTTTTGGAAGTAGTTGACTGAGTGTGTCAGCAGTTTTAATGTAAGAGACTAAGTATTTATGGTTGGTAATTAAGATGCAAAGGTAAGTTATGTGGCAGTTAAGGATATAATTGGGTTGTATTGGGTATTCAGTGTTATGAATGGATATGGTAAAGAGCCTATGGAGATGCTTGCTGAAAAAGGACTGGTGATTGGGAATATATGGTTTCAAAAGAGGGATATACACAACCATACCTATAGGAGTAGGAGGGATGGTCAGCGGGTATTTTTGGAATATATTTTAATTGATAAGTGCATGAAAGAGAGACTTCTAGATATGAATGTGCTGAGAGGGGCAGCTGGTGGGATGTCTGATCATTATCTTATGAAGGTGAGGTTGAAGATTTGTAGAAGTTTTCTAAGAAAAGGAAACACTGTCAGGGAGAAGAGAGCGGTCAGAGTAAGTGAGCTTGGAAAAGAGACTTGTGTGAAGCAATACCAGAGGAGATTGAGTGTAGAATGGCAAAAGATGAGAGTAAATGAAGCAAGGGGAATGGGTGAGGAATGGGAGGTATTTGGGGAAGCAGTGATGGTATGTGCAAGATACATGTGGTATGCAAAAGTTGGGAGGTGTGCAGATTAGAAAGGGTAGTGAGTGGTGGTATATAGTTGGTAAGTAGTAGTTGGTAGGTAGCCAACAATCAGGGAGGTATATTACCAGTACTACCCACCTGGATATTGGGAGAGTTAGTGACGGCTGTGTAGTGAGATAGCACTTCAGTTGTTGTCAAAATGCACTCCTATGACCGAGGTAGTTGTCTTTCTTTCAGCCTTATCCATACGTGGACTACTGGCATTCTGTCCACAAACAATTATTCCAAATCATACATAAAACTTGACAACATTTAACTCGCACAGCTCATTCTTCATAACTAGATTTTCCCTTGATGAGCACTATGCCTAGCCCTCCCTTTTAGCAAAATTGTAAAAGCAATAGATAAAAGTAGTAGGTAGGAACATTAATGTAGAGATAGTAGGTAGGAACATCAGGGAGGTAGTAGTAGTCATTTGGAACATTGGGTAGGAGCCTCCACAAACACTGTGTTTGAGCTGCCCTCTGCCAGTGGCCTGTTAAGGGTGAGGCATTAAAGGCTTAGAAGCAGCAGTGGAGTTCTCTAGCTAAGGAGACTCTACTGCCATGGCTTCCCTCTTGAGGGAGTTCCAGGTGGGAATGGGCATCGGAGAAATAGGTAGATAGATTGATAGATATGTACATATAGAGGAAGTTATGCAGAAGAGGGTGGATGTGTTGGAAACGAAGTGTTTGTTAGTAATATGTGATGTAAGATGGTTTGATCAAGTCAGGAATGAAAAGGTAAGAGAGAGGTGTGATAGAAAGAAGAGAGTAGTTGAGAGAGCTGAGGAGGGTGTGCTGAAATGGTTTGGAAAAAAGTTACCTTACACAAAATTCTAGTCAGTCACCATTCTCTCTATTGTATACATGCTTTGGAATATTTCTATGCTAGAAGTAGGATGTTTTTTCCATTGACAGGTTCTCACCAGTGTAAAAATTTAGTTTGTAAATTATTTTTGTAAAGAAAAACATATTGGCCTTTTTATATTCAATCTTAAAAATCATGTAAGTGTTTTTCTTTAAGAAAGTGTCTTTAATATTTCAGATTTGTTGCATTGAACAGTCATCACACATTCTTCCTGTTGGTAGATAATGGAACAGTTGGGAAGTATGGACCTGAGTTGATTTTGCGTCGAAAATTAGAAAACTACATTTCACAGCAACGTATTGAAGCTCGTAAGTTCACGTGGATAATTGATAAATTCAAAAATCATTCTGTATTTAAGAATTTTCATATATTCTGTGTTGCTGTCTCTATTTCATGTAGATATGTATGGTATTACTAGGCCACTTATCTTAATCCATTATAATTATCAACATTATTGAAGTTGCTTAGTATTCATGAGCACCAGTTGATGTCAAATACATGAATATTTTATAACCTGTCATAATTACAGGTGGTGGATTGGCAACCCCAGTTGTGTGCGTTGTAATAGAAGGAGGACCCCAGACTATAAGACAAGTGCTAGAGTATGTCACAGACTCTCCTCCAGTCCCTGTTATCGTTTGTGATGGAACGGGACGTGCAGCTGACATCCTGGCATTTGTCCATAAGTAAGGTTCTGTAACAGTAAGAACATGCACATTACCATCCAGAAGTCTGTCTTTTGCGCACCTATCAATTAACATGTAATCCAATAATGCTCGCTGGCCATCTCTCCTACCTACATACATATACTTATGTATATCTCTCTTTTTAAACCAGGTATTCCCAATCACCAGTCCTTTTTCAGCACATGAATCTACAAACTCTTCACCATTTCCATTTACAACACTGAACACTCCATGTACACAGTTATTCCCTCAACTGCCACATTACTCACCTTTGCGTTCAAATCACCCATCACTATAAGCCGGTCTTGTGCATCAAAACTATTAACACACTCACTCAGCTGCTCCCAAAACACTTGTATTTCATGATCTTTCTTCACATGCCCAGGTGCATGGGCACCAATAATCAACCATCCACTTTCAGTTTTACCCGTATCAATCTAGAGTTTACTTTCTTACACTCTGTCTCATACTCCCACCACTCCTGTTTCAGGAGTACTGCTACTCCTTCCCTTGCTCTTGTCCTCCTACTAACCCCTGACTTTACTCCCAAGACATTCCCAAACCACTCTTCCCCTTTACCCTTGAGCTTCGTTTCACTCAGAGCCAAAACATCCAGGTTCCTTTCCTCAAACATACTACCTATCTCTCCTTTTTTCTCATCTTGGTTACATCCACACACATTTAGACACCCCAGTCTGAGCCTTAGAGGAGGATGAGCACTCCCTGCGTGACTCCTTCTGTTTCCCCTTTTAGAAAGTTGAAATACAAGGAGGGGAGGGTTTCTAGCCCCCTGCTCCCGTCTCCTTTAGTCGCCTCCTATGACACGTGAGGAATGCGTGGGAAGTATTCTTTCTCCCCTATCCCAGGGATAGGGGAGAAATGAGTGATTTGTTAATGTTATCCTATATTGAATGCTCAGTAAATGCAGTGAACAATTTGATTGTACTTCTTCTAGTTGAATCTGTTCTTCAAAACTGTTTTTCACTGACTCAACCTACCATGTAGAAATGATATATTGGTTAGATTTTACAGAAGATAAACATCAATGATTTTTTCTAGATATGCCTGCACCGGGCTGAATATGATTGAGGCAAACCGTGACACCATTATCCTCGCACTTGAACGGGTGTTTGAACTCAGACCAATGCAGGCAGAAAAACTTTTTGCTGAGGTCCTGCAGTGTGTGCGCAAAAGGGATCTTGTAAGTTTATGAGATCTTGATTACTTTTCTTTTTCTTTGTGATTAATGGTCATTGTTTTTGTTTTTGTGATAACTCAGTATTACAGTACTTTTTGATTATTAGGATTTCATTTATCATTGATTTTTGTTATATGTACACTAATGATAAAAGAATCTATAATGAGGTGTAGCTAAGGGGCTAGCCAGGACAGTTGTGTATGAATTATGAATGGGGGAAGAGGGGATAGCAGTGCATTTTAGGGACCTGGGAGTGGACATGGCAGGAGAGGGACCATGGAGGCAGACATGAATAATAGAATGGGCAAGGACACTTAAGATTATGGGTGCATTGAAATGTGTGGAAGGAGAGGTAACTTTCCATTAAGGCAAAGATGAGTGTGTTTTTAGATTTGATAATCCTGGTGGTGCAGTATGAATGTGAGTTTTACCCCCTGAATAAAGAGAAGACAAAGGAAGGGGGAGGGGACTTTGCCCCTATGATAATGTATATTATCAAATTCAAAACATATCAATGCATAGCACTTTTAAAAAGTATTTCTTGAGTATTATTACTGTGGGAAGGAAGTGTATGATATTGCTATTAGTTTACAATCTTCAAAGGTAATTCAGTAACCCAACAGACATACACTGTGAATAATGAAGGATCAGTCAGGATGTTGAGTAAAGCAGTGAAACACTCCTCCTTTGAGGTATTTTACAGTACATGGAAATAGACTGGGAAAACATAGATTCTAATGGAGAGAGAGGTTATGGAGACACAAGTTCCTCAAATTGATAAAGGGGAACTTCCTGTCAGTATTTCATGGAGCTTACAAGAACCATTGGACAACATGCCGTATCTTTTTGATGTTTTCTCTACACATATCAGCATAATAGAATAGAATATAAGAGTAACCAGTGCAAAATGTGATCATGCAGTGCTTGATTTTGACTGTGTGTTACAGAAGGATGCAAGAGGAGGATCAGAAGAGGCATAGGACCCATAAATGATATACAGTCAAGGCAACTCCACTGAGTTGATCAAGTTCTTTAAAGATGTGGGTTGGGAGAAGGAGTTCCATAACAAGTTTAGAGATCATTGCCGTAAAAGGTTCTGTGAAAACTGTCATGAAAGAGTGAGAATATGGACACCAGTGTGCACTATCTAATTAAGGCTTAGGAACAATGTGGCACAGTTCAACAAGGATTGTCAAGAAGCTAAATCACAGAGATATACTGTAAAGGAAATATAAATGACATCAGCAAACCAGCATATGAAAAATACAAGGGAGAAAGAAATAGATACTGTTATAATGAGGAAGGAGCAGTAGAGAGATTTTGAAAAATCATAACGGTAAAGAACAAGGCAAAAGAATCTGAAACCTTTCCATGTTCATCAGGAATGAATGATCAGTTAAAGAGCACTTAATGAGACTTAAGGGACTTAGATGGAAGACCTATTGAGGAGGATGAAGAAATATGAGAAAATAAATAATAGATTTGAAAGGGTTAGTGTGAGAATACTTCACCAGTAGCAGTCAGATGTTATGGGAAGAGGTCTTGGAAGGAATAGAAATTGATAGAAATGATGAAAAACTGTTAAGACAACTTCATCCTTATAAAGCTCATTGTTCTGTTGAAGTCTCCCCACATGTGCTAAAAAAATGTGCAAAAGCTTTCTAGGCCACTTGGTATATTGTTAAGCACAGACAGACCACTGATAGTGTTTGGGATGTGTTCTTGGTTATAGAGCTCTGAGTAAAAAAAGCACAGGAGTACACTATAACATGACTCTAGTAGAGATGCATAGCTACAGCATAAGTGATTACCTACAGTATAAGGGCTTCATTGGATTTATGATAGTAGCACAGATGTTGATTGCATACATATATAGATGTTTGTAATCAATTTATGGCTAATAACACTAATTTTAGATAATATTACAGTGAAAAAATATCATGAAGTATATTGATTTATGATGCAATTCTCACTAATGTGCTCAACCAGAGCAGCTTGAACTGTGGCTCATCCTCCTCAGTAACTGCTCCTCTTCTTAAAGATTGTGTCCATGATTGGCTACATTGCCTGCAATTTCATAGGGATAGCCAAACCAATGCTCCTGCAGACATTTGACTGATGCTCACCAGCCTTAGTGTGCCATATCGCCTATATTTTCACATCCAAACTATGCTCATCCTTGACTTCTTGGCTGCATATCCTTTTATCATATGCAAGTCATAATCCAAATATGGTATGGGTGTGAAACACACCCAAAAGTAGGAAAAATAACAAAATCTGAAGCCACCACACTGTAGTAGACACCTCTGTGAGGAGAATGTTCAAGACTATCATCCTAAGTCACTGATTGGTTCAAACTGTTTAGTACCATTTTTTCATTGTCTGAATGCACAGCTTGGACAAAAGAAGAGATCGATGTATACCCTAACTACAAACTGTAAGCCGTATAAACTGTATTTTTTCACATCTAAACTATTCCTTTTCTTTAAATGCTTGCCCACGTTACCAATGTTAGCATATGCATGCCATTTTCCAGACATTCTGGATCTCTTGCATACAGAAAAGTAGACAGAAATATTAGAAATAAACCCACCTTGCTGCTGAAATCATAACGTGTGAGTACTAGCTACATTGTGCCTTATGACCTGAATTTTCACATCCATGCTGTTTTTTCCATAATACTTCCCCTCATTACCAACACTAACACCTCCAAGCCATTTTCCAGACATTTTGGGTCTCTTGTGCCTGTAGTTGTAGCAAAAATAGGAAAGAGAAACCCACCATGCTGTAAAAAGTATGGCAGATAGGAGAGTACCCAAAGCTAGTTGCCTGAAACACTAATTGGCTTAACTCTGTACTGTATCATTTTTCATTGCCTGAGTGCACATCTAGGAGAAAAGAAGACTGATGCATATCAGCCATGAACTTTAAGCCTTTTTACCTGCATTTTTCACATAAAAACTTGCATTTCTTTAAATGGTTGACCACATGAACACTGACTCATGCATACTATTTTCCAAACATTATGGATCTCTTGCATATTGAAAATAGGCAGAAGTACAAGAAATATACCCAATTTGCAGCTGAAAACATGATAATACATGAGTACTAGTACCATCTTGCTTTATAACCTGTATTTTCCCATCCAAACTGTTTCTATTTTGTAATGCTTGCCCACATTATCAAAACTAACCCCTGCACACTACTTTCCAGACATTATGGATGTCTATGCACACACAAGTAGGCACAAATACAAGAAATAAATCTTCTAAGCTGGGATAGATATGGCAGACAGAAGAGTGCCCAAAGCTGGCTGCCCAAGGCACTGATTGGCTGAATACTGATTAGCATATGCTCTTCACATTGTTCACATTGACTGAGTTTGCAGCTCAGACTAGAGAAGAGACCTATGTATGTTGTATGTTTTTAGATGGTACTTTTGAACTTCTTGACAGGCTTGTTTTTCATTGTCAACAAGATACACAGTTATAGAACACACTAAACGCATTAATGTAATGAGAGGCCTGTAGGTCACTTGAGGTAAGAGTAGTTCCAAAAATGTACAAGCATGTGTACGTGTAGGAAGAGAGGAAAGTGATTGGTTCTCAGTGAATGTAGGTTTGCGGCAGGGGTGTGTGTTGTCTCCATGGTTGTTTAATTTGTTTATGGATGGGGTTGTAAGGGAGGTAAATGCAAGAGTCCTGGAAAGAGGGGCAAGTATGAAGTCTGTTGGGGATGAGAGAGCTTGGGAAGTGAGTCAGTTGTTGTTCGCTGATGATACAGCGCTGGTGGCTGATTCATGTGAGAAACTGCAGAAGCTGGTGACTGAGTTTGGTAAAGTGTGTGGAAGAAGAAAGTTGAGAGTAAATGTGAATAAGAGCAAGGTTATTAGGTACAGTAGGGGTGAGGGTCAAGTCAATTGGGAGGTGAGTTTGAATGGAGAAAAACTGGAGGAAGTGAAGTGTTTTAGATATCTGGGAGTGGATCTGTCAGCGGATGGAACCATGGAAGCGGAAGTGGATCATAGGGTGGGGGAGGGGGCGAAAATTTTGGGAGCCTTGAAAAATGTGTGGAAGTCGAGAACACTATCTCGGAAAGCAAAAATGGGTATGTTTGAGGGAATAGTGGTTCCAACAATGTTGTATGGTTGCGAGGCGTGGGCTATGGATAGAGATGTGCGCAGGAGGATGGATGTGCTGGAAATGAGATGTTTGAGGACAATGTGTGGTGTGAGGTGGTTTGATCGAGTAAGTAACGTAAGGGTAAGAGAGATGTGTGGAAATAAAAAGAGCGTGGTTGAGAGAGCAGAAGAGGGTGTTTTGAAATGGTTTGGGCACATGGAGAGAATGAGTGAGGAGAGATTGACCAAGAGGATATATGTGTCGGAGGTGGAGGGAACGAGGAGAAGAGGGAGACCAAATTGGAGGTGGAAAGATGGAGTGAAAAAGATTTTGTGTGATCGGGGCCTGAACATGCAGGAGGGTGAAAGGAGGGCAAGAAATAGAGTGAATTGGAGTCATGTGGTATACAGGGGTTGACGTGCTGTCAGTGGATTGAAGCAAGGCATGTGAAGCGTCTGGGGTAAACCATGGAAAGCTGTGTAGGTATGTATATTTGCGTGTGTGGACGTGTGTATGTACATGTGTATGGGGGGGGGGGGCATTTCTTTCGTCTGTTTCCTTGCGCTACCTCGCAAACGCGGGAGACAGCGACAAAGTATAAAAAAAAAAAAAAAAAAAAAAAAAAAAAAAAAAAGCAAATATTATGGTTATGTTTAAAAAAGGTGGTCAAAAAATTGCTCTAAACTATAGGCCAGTCTCACTAACAAGAGTGGGTTGTAAAACACTGAAAAAGATGATAAGAGAACAAATGAACAACCACTTGTAAATGATAACCTTCCTAACTAGGAGACAGCATAGTTTCAGGGAAAGGATATCAAGCACTCTTAATTATTTAGTATTCTAAACTGGGATAATCAAAGATTGAAAAGGTGGATGGTTAGTCTGTTTGTTCCTAGACTACAAGAAAGCTTTTTGATGTTGATAAAGAAATTAGAGCTTGAGGACAAAAGGTTACCCCTGTGGAAGGGAACAGAGACCACTGGTTACCTTTGTGGAAGGGAATGGAGAACACAGGTAAGAGGCATATATTTTGAATGAGCTGCAGTCACAAGTGGCATGCTGCAGGGCTTGGTGTTGGGCTCACTTCTGTCCTTGGTTTATGTAGATGACTTTCATGGTGAACTGGATTCTTACCTAAACGCGTTTGTGGATGATGCCCAGTTTGTTAGAGAAATTAGGAATGATGACAATTGCTTCAGCTTACAGGGGGACCTGGACAAACTCTAAAGTTTGTACTGTGTGATGAATGGATGATGAAAGTAAGTGCAAGATAATGAGGATAACACACAGTGAAAGAAGGCCTCAGTGTGATTATTACATATTGAGATGTCAGTTACAGGAATTTATGTGTAGAAGCCTAGGATTGTCATTGTTACATATTGGGATGTCAACTACAGGAATTTATGTGTAGAAGCATAGGAATTGTCATTGTGCCTAATCTATCACCATAATTGCAACTGAGGAGATTTTGTGAAAGAGACAATTTCTCTGTTGGCAAATATTAGAATCACATTCTAGTAAATCATTATTATACAACCCCAGGATACCTTTTACGAAGGGTTTTTGGGGCTCTAGCCCCAGGACCTTTTATACTGGAGCTCCTGCAGTTTCAAGGATGTGCCACACTCAGTAGGAGGGACAGGTTGGACTTCTTTGAGATGGGAAATTGTTTTATGAAACTGTACTCTCTTCTATCAGCTGACAAGAATACAGCCTCCTCAGATGTGATTTTTGCTTTCAATGTAACCTCAGCTAGGCAGAGTCCAGTAACACCCATGCAAGTATATGGACAGAGAAATGTTTGGTATGCTATTGACAACATATATCAGATGAAAATTGGATTATGCCTCTCAAGTCTAGTCTACACACCAAAAGCAATTCAAAGACCTAATAAGAGGGCCCAGAAAAGAACAACCAGAAGCACCTGAATTAAGATGAATTGAACTGCAGTGCAAAGCTGAGGACTGCAGAGCTTTCCATCATGAAGGACAAGGATGGCGACATGATTTGATAACAGCCTTTAAGTTTCTAAGTAAGATTTCTAAGTAAGTTTCTAAGCTGGATGATGGTGACAGTGCACAGATCTACATTTGATGTTGTACCAGAGTAAACAGAGGCCATGAAAAGAAGCTGGGCAAGAAACTGGTTTGAAAGGATATAAAGAAGTACTGTGTTGGTGTAGGGGTGGTAGATGGTTTGAATAGACTAAGCAAGAAAATGGTGAATGCTGGCAGTTTACAAAGGTTTAAAAGGCTCTCTGATGGTATACAAACTTCAAGAGTTGGGTCATAATTAGTGTAGAAGTCATCCCATACTCTACAAATATTTGATTAACCACACAAAATGTATGGACAGATTGGGATGCTGTGAAAGAAGTCCACAGTGATATTTTTATCTGGTTTGAAATAAGATTTTGGAATCTGTATTTGAATGAGACCTAGAGTGTCAACATTATCCTTAAAATTTCAGATAATGTTATGGTAGTGATGGTTGCTTGTGTAACGTGGAAATATTTCATTTGCAAGAATGGAATGGTGAATGGAGACAGATTTTACGTAACAACTCTGCTTATTGTGCAGTTTGAATAGATAAGAAGTGCTGCAGTAGTAGTTGTGGAAGATTTTGTTTACTTTTCCTAAAGTTAAGAAAAGACATGCATGAGCTGAGGGGCTGTGTTCATTTGATAAATCACTGTAAGTGGGATTGATGTTGAAGAAGATAAATTGATATAAAAGTGTGTCCCTCAAAGCTGTAACATATGGATGAAGGCACATGAACTGTGTTTGGAGATGTGCAACTGTATTTTGGTGCTAACATAAAGGGTGACTGCCTCCTTGCGTGTACATATGTCTTCCCATGTTAGTGAGTTTTCTGGCTCTGTTTGAATGCGAAAATTTTCATTGTCAGGAGATTATCATGTGGTGTCTGAATGAAGAATCTTGGAAAACATATGCACCTGCCACTCATCAATACAAGTGCACTGTCAGTGGACTTGGTTCTCCAGTGATCACATTTGATGAAGCTGCTTTCCACCATATGTTGCCCAAGTTCCCAAAAGGGCATGATTAATGAATCACTATTTCAGCATTATCAGTTTTTTTGTATTCTGCCCTATGACATAAGTTTCCAAAAGAATAGTGAGTACTCAGTTGGAGTAGCCAGACACTTCCTCTTATGCCCCTACTTCCTTGTAAGGATAGGAGTCAGTCTTGTTTATTTCAACTTGCTTCTATCAGAGTAGAAAAATTAGTGTTTTTGTTAAAAAGTGACCATCATGATGAGAGATGTTAATTATCCATTTTATAGTGACTGTATTTTGCTTCAGATCACTGTCTTCCGTCTGAAGGAGGGTTCTGAGTTAGACCAGAGTATATTATCTGCACTGCTGCATGCTCAGAGACTCAACCCCCCAGAACAACTCTCTTTGGCACTTACCTGGAATAGAGTGGACATAGCCAGGTCACATGTTTTTAATGAAGATGTAGAATGGTCCCAAGGTAAAAAAGAAAATCTTCTCTTAGTTTTCCAAATATTCAGATAGCAAAAACACACTGACTGCCCTTCTTCCATATGAGTTAGCAAATCTAGTACAAGGTAATACTAGAAACGGTGAGCAAAAACTCACTGTCTGCCTTTCTTCCAGATGAGTTAGCAAATCTGATGCAAGGCAATACTGGAAATAGTGAATTTGATATACAAAATTGATATGTGTTTATTAATTGCATATCATTGAGGATTCATTAGATTAAGAATCAAGAATTGAATGTGAGATTTCTCTGGGATGAAAGACACTAAGAAACTTAAAGAGAAGTTATATATGGCTAGTGTGAAGGAATGGTTGAATACAAGGAATATATAGAAGAAACAATTTAGAGGTTAAATGGAATGTGATTACCAGAGGATGGAATAAGATTTTGAGAGTTAAATATACTGGAAAAAAAGTCATAAGTAACTTCTTACACTTGCTTCTCACCTGATATCAATAGGAACAAGGGAAGGGATGGTCTGAGTATGACTTAGAGTAGATAATAAAAAAGTATACCAGAATAGCTAACATAAACTTTTTACAGGATCCCTGGAACAGGCTATGATGGATGCATTAGTAAATGATCGTATTGAATTTGTTAAACTTCTTCTTGAGCAGGGCGTCACTATGAACAAGTTCTTATCAATCCAGAGACTTGAAGAACTGTATAACTCAGTAAGTACAGGAAATTTTTCATGTTGATTGATTCACATAGTGCATATATACAAGGTTCATATGTAAGGACCATGTCTCTACTCTTGTCTTTGGATACACACACACACACACACACACACACACACACACACACAACCCAGCCTAAGCTAGATGCCCATTAACTGACCAGCCCCAGTGGGAGGATGAATACCTAGGTTTGGTGTAGGCTAACTGCCATGCTGAGAATTCTATCCCATGCAGGCCTGACCTCGGGCATGCCCATGGTGAAAATCTCTGAAAGGATTCCTGATGATTATTTTTGAACTGAGTCTGGGAGGTCTTTCTTAATTTTGTCATTCTTTTTTGTTGTATGAAGAGTCCCCACCAGTTACCAGTAAAATATTGTGTAATGTATACATAGCACACCACATTCTTCTCCAGGAGGTTAACTTGTGAATCATTTGCTAAGCAGGGTCCAAGAATACCTTCTCTTCTTTTGGTATGTATAAACTTTTGGTAGTAATTGAGCTTCTTGGTTTATAAAGTCATCATGCATCTTGGGGGCAACCAGGATCACACTAGACCACCCTTAGGATAATGAGTTAATGGAGTAATATGTACTGGTAGATATCCAATCTGAATATCCATAGTCCTGAGACATCCAAAATTTGAATGTATATGCATGAAGGGTTCCCATTAAAATGGCACATGAGTTTCCAAAGATCACTGTCCCATTCCCTATGGGTTTCCTTATCCTGTGCAACCACATCATTATTCTCCTCGGTTGAATTTGTCCCAGACTGAATTAGAAGTAGTAGTGCTTCATGCTTTTCTCAGTATTTTATGTGATTCTTGCCATAATTTTACCCCAATAATCACATCCAACAAGCATCCAAGTGATAATGCTGATGGTAGTGGAGTGACAATATAGCATGTTACTATTACCATTGTGAAGAAGGTTGAAATTGTACAGAAATTGGTTAAAGGAAGCTGATGTATAACTGAGGGAGCATTATATTGCCAAAAACAACATGAAAATGTTAAGGCTATATTCTGGGATTTACTTGAATAAAGGCACTGCTTAGCACAGAACAATGCGTGGAGGTAGACTTGTCGACCTTGAAAACTTATGAGAAAGTTTTTAGCACCATCTCATTGAAGGAATACCAAGAGATTTTTAGGTTATTTTTGTGTGAGAAGGTTCAACAGTTTCATCAAGACTTGAAAATTGATTAACCTTATGAGTTTAACCTTCAGATTCTTTGTCATTGACAATTGCTAGTCTGATGATGGAAATACAGTGTATTTATTTTTTTATTCTACTTTGTCGCTGTCTCCTGCGTTAGCGAGGTAGCGCAAAGAAACAGACAAAAGAATGGCCCGACCCACCCACATACACATGTATATACATACACATCCACACATGCAAATATACATACCTATACATCTCAACGTATACATAAATATACACACACAGACATATACATATATACACATGTACATAATTCATACTGTCTGCCTTTATTCATTCCCATCGCCACCTGCCCACACATGAAATAACAACCCCCTACCCCCGCATGTGTGCGAGGTAGCGCTAGGAAAAGACAACAAAGGCCACATTCGTTCACACTCAGTCTCTAGCTGTCATGTATAATGCACTGAAACCACAGCACCCTTTCCACATCCAGGCCCCACAGAACTTTCCATGGTTTACCCCAGACACTTCACATGCCCTGGTTCACTCCATTGACAGCACGTCGATCCCGGTATACCACATTGTTCCAATTCACTCTATTCCTTGCACGGTTTTCACCCTCCTGCATGTTCAGGCCCCAATCACTCAAAATCTTTTTCACTCCATCTTTCCACCTCCAATTTGGTCTCCCACTTCTCGTTCCCTCCACCTCTGACACATATATCCTCTTAGTCAATCTTTCCTCTCTCATTCTGTCCATGTGACCAAACCATTTCAAAACACTGTCTTCTGCTGTCTCAAGCACACTCTTTTTATTACCACACATCTCTCTTACCCTATTATTACTTACTCGATCAAACCACCTCACTTCACATATTGTCCTCAAACATCTCATTTCCAGCACATCCACCCTCCTTCTCTCAACTCTATCTATAGCCCACGCCTTGCAACCATATAACATTGTTGGAACCACTATTCCTTCAAACATACCCATTTTTGCTTTCCAAGATAATGTTCTCGACTTACACACATTCTTCAACACTCCCAGAACTTTCGCCCCCTCCCCCACCCTATGATTCACTTCTGCTTCCATGGTTCCATCCGCTGCCAGATCCACTCCCAGATATCTAAAACACTTCACTTCCTCCAGTTTTTCTCCATTCAAACTTACCTCCCAATTGACTTGTCCCTCAACCCTACTGTACCTAATAACCTTGCTCTTATTCACATATACTCTCAGCTTTCTTCTTTCATACACTTTACCAAACTCAGTCACCAGCTTCTGCAGTTTCTCACACGAATCAGCCACCAGCACTGTATCATCAGCGAACAACAACTAACTCACTTCCCAAGCTCTCTCATTCACAACAGACTGCATACTTGCCCCTCTTTCCAAAACTCTTGCATTCACCTCCCTAACAACCCCATCCATAAACAAATTAAACAACCATGGAGACATCATACACCCCTGCCGCAAACCTACATTCACTGAGAACCAATCACTTTCCTCTCTTCCTATACATACACATACCTTACATCCTCGATAAAAACTTTTCACTGCTTCTGACAACTTGCCTCCCAAACCATATATTCTTAATACCTTCCACAGAGCATCTCTATCAACTCTATCATATGCCTTCTCCAGATCCATAAATGCTACATACAAATCCATTTGCTTTTCTAAGTATTTCTCACATATATTCTTCAAAGCAAACCCCTGATCCACACATCCTCTACCACTTCTGAAACCACACTGCTCTTCCCCAATCTGATGCTCTGTACATGCCTTCACCCTCTCAATCAATACCCTCCCATATACTTTCCCAGGAATACTCAACCAACTTATACCTATGTAATTTGAGCACTCACTCTTATCCCTTTTGCCTTTGTACAATGGGACTATGCAAGTATTCTGCCAGTCCTCAGGTACCTCACCATGAGTCATACATACATTAAATAGCCTTACGAACCCGTCAACAATACAGTCATCCCTTTTTTGATAGATTCCACTGCAATACCATCCAAACCTGCTGCCTTGCCGACTTTCATCATCCGCAAAACTTTTACTACCTCTTCTCCGTTTACCAGATCATCCTCCCTAACCCTCTCACTTTGCACACCACCTCGACCAAAACACCCTATATCTACCACTCTATCATCAAACACATTCAGCAAACCTTCAAAATACTCACTCCATCTCCTTCTCACATCACCACTACTTGTTATCACCTCCCCATTAGCCCCCTTCACTGAAGTTCCCATTTGTTCCCTTGTCTTACGCACTCTATTTACCTCCTTCCAGAACATCTTTTTATCCTCCCTAAAATTTAAAGATACTTTCTCACCCCAACTCTTATTTGCCCTCTTTTTCACCTCTTGCACCTTTCTCTTGACCTCCTGCCTCTTTCTTTTGTACATCTCCCAGTCATTTGCATTATTTCCGTGCAAAAATCGTCCAAACGCCTCTCTCTTCTCTTTCACTAATAATCTTACTTCTTCATCCCACCACTCACTACCCTTTCTAATCTGCCCACCTCCCACACTTCTCATGCCACAAGCATCTTTTGTGAAAGCCATCACTGCTTCCCTAAATACATCCCATTCCTCCCCCACTCCCCTTACGTTCTTTGTTCTCACCTTTTTCCATTCTGTACTCAGTCTCTCCTGGTACTTCCTCACATAAGTCTCCTTCCCAAGCTCACTCACTCTCACCACTCTCTTCACCCCAACATTCTCTCTTCTTTTCTGAAAACCTCTACAAATCTTCACCTTTGCCTCCACAAGGTAATAATCAGACATCCCTCCAGTTGCACCTCTCAGCACATTAACATCCAAAAGTCTCTCTTTCACGCACCTATCAATTAACACGTAATCCAATAGCGTTCTCTTGCCATCTCTCCTACTTACATACATATATACTTATGTATATCTCTCTTTTTAAACCAGGTATTCCCAGTCACCAGTCCTTTTTCAGCACAAATCTACAAGCTCTTCACCATTTCCGTTTACGACACTGAACACCCCGTGTATACCAATTATTCCCTCAACTGCCACATTACTCACCTTTGCATTTAAATCACCCATCACTGTAACCCAGTCTTGTGCATCAAAACTACTAACACACTCACTCAGCTGCTCCCAAAACACTTGCCTTTCATGATCTTTCTTCTCATGCCCAGGTGCATATGCCACAATAATCACCCATCTCTCTCCATCCATTTTCAGTTTTACCCATATCAATCTAGAATTTACTTTCTTACACTCTATCACATGCTCCCACCACTCCCGTTTCAGGAGTAGTGCTACTCCTTCCCTTGCTCTTGTCCTCTCACTAACCCCTGACTTTACTCCCAAGAAATTCCCAAACCACTCTTCCCCTTTACCCTTGAGTTTTGTTTCACTCGGAGCCAAAACATCCAAGTTCCTTTCCTCAAACATATTACCTATCTCTCCTTTTTTCTCATCTTGGTTACATCCACACACATTTAGACACCCCAGTCTGAGCCTTCGAGGAGGATGAGCACTCCACGCATGACTCCTTCTTCTGCTTCTCTCTTAAAAAAATCAAAATACAAGGAGGGGAGGGTTTCCAGCCCCCCCCCCGTTCCCATCCCCTTTAGTCACCTTCTATAATAGAACACGTGAGGAATGCATGGGAAGTATTCTTTCTCCCCTATCCCCAGGGAAATACAATTGTTGTCATATTTATTGTCATTGACGTTGTTTGCAAACAGTCACTCTCTCAACATATTTACGGGGTGGAGTCTGCAGTCAGGAGGGAGAAATACCAATCTAAGTACTCAGTGTTTGAATGAAGTGAATGAAGCTTAATAAAAGGCATTATATCAGCTCTCACACTGTATTTTTCATTCTTATAATAGATGGTTATGATAGAGGGTGGATGCATTTGATATAAAATGTTTGAGGCCTATATATGGTGTAAGGTGGTTTGATCGAGTAAGTGATAAAAGGGTAAGAGAGAGGTGTGATGATAAGAAGAGTGTAGCTGGGTGAGCTGAAGAGGATGTACTGAAATGGAGAGGTGAATTATGTATCATAAGTGGACTGGACAAGGAGAAGGGGGAGACCCAATTGGGGACAGATGGATTACATGAAAAGGATTTTGAGGGATTAGAGGCTGAATACAGAAGGATGAAAGGCATTAATGGGATAGAGGGAACTGAAATGATGTGGTATACAGGGGTTGAGTTGTTGTCAATGGACTGAACCAGGGCATATGAAGCAGCCAGGGGAAACTATGGAAAGGTCTGTGGGGCCTGGTTATAGATAGGGGGCTGTGGTTTCACTGCATTGCATATGAAAGTAAGAGAATGGATATTAAATACTGTGGCCTTTCTTTGTCTGTTCCTGGTGCTACCTTGCGAATACAGGAAACAACAAAGTATGAAAAAGGTAGATCATTTATCTACGTGTCTCCATCTCTCAGAGAAACAACTCTAAATGCTCCTTAACTTAATAAAGGAGAGAGAAAAATGTTCATCTAGGACAGATGATCCATAACAGATTCTCACGATGAAGATAACTTGAAGATTTTCTGACAAACTACAAATTTCTATATTACCCATATTTCTTCAAATTAGTTCTTTTTATAACTTTACTCTTTCCTTTTGTGCTTTACCTTGAGGACAGAATGTCCATAAGAGAATGATAAGTGCAAGTTAGTCCAAAGAGATGTGATACCTCTTCAAATATATGTCTTTCTTATGCTATATGATACCTTTGTAATGAAGTGATTTATTTTTGTATATGTATATACATTTTGTAAATATCTCTGGGAATAGGGGTGAGAGAATACTTCCCATGTATTTCCTGTGTGTTGTAGAAGGCAAGTGAATGGGAAGGGAGCAGGGGGCTGGAAATCCTCCCCTTCAGTTTTTACTTTTCTGAAAGAAGAAAGAGAAAGTGAGGATTCTCCCTCTGGGGCTCAGTCTTCTGTTATTGACACTACCTCACTAATGGGGGAAATGGTGAATATGTATGAAAAAAAAGATTGATAGAAAAGTTGTTTTTCTGCAATGATTCTTTTCCCTCTGCACAGAGTTGATAATTAAAGTTTGGGCAAATAAATGTATATTGACTTTACCACCCCAACCATCTTGACACCACCTCCCAATCACCACCTTCACCAAAAGTGGACAGGGCTATGGAGCTTGGGGGAAATACTTAGCATCCAAAAATTCTTCCCCGGTGTTTTTGCATTACTTCAGAATCTTTGTGGCTGAGAATGTATGATTAGAAGTTATGTGCTGAAAAAAAGACTGGTAATTGGGATTACCTGGTTTAGAAAAAGGGACATACATACATAAGTATATGTGGGTGAATAGGGAAGATGGTAAGCTGGCATTATCGGATTAAGCACTGATTACTAGGTATATTAAAGAGAGACTCTTAGATGTAAATGTGCTGAGAGGGGCTGGTGATGGGATGTTTAATCATTACTTATTGGTGGCAAGAGTGAAGGCTTGTAGAAGCTCTCAGAAAAGAGGAAATTATATGGGTGAGAAGAGTGTGGTGAAAGTGAGTGAGCAAAAAACGAGTCTTCTGTGAAGAGATACTAGACGAAATGGAGTGTAGAAAAACAAAAGGTGAGTAATGAAGCTTGAGAAGTGGTTGAGGAATGGGAACTTCTTTTGGAAGCATTAGTGATATGTACAAGAGAAGTGTGCTTGCTAACTTTCACAAGAGAAGTGGGTAGCATGTGGAAGGTTGGGATGGGCATGAGTGAGGGGAGTGGTGGGATGAGGAAGTTAAGTTGCTACTGAAAGAGAAAAGAGAGGTGTATGGGTGTTACTTGCAGGTAAGAAGTGCAAATGATTGGGAAATGTACAGTAGAAAGCAGCAGGAGGTCAAGAGGAAGATGAAGCAGCTGAAAAGAAGGTAAATGAGTGCTAGATAAGCAAATATCAGCAGACTTTAGGAGAAAGAGAAAATGTTTTGGAAGGAGGTTAATAGTGTGAGAAAAACAAGGAACAGATTGGAACATTGGTGAAGGAAGCAACCGGAGAAATGGTAACAGGAAGAGATGAGGTGAAGAGGAGATGAAGTGAATTCTTTGCAGTATTTTTGAGTGTTTGATGACAGGGTGGCAGATGTAGGGTATTTGAGTCAGGGAGATATGCGATATGAGAGAATAGTGGCAAGTGGTAGTGGCAAATGGTTTGGTGAAAGAGTAGAGAAGGTGAAAGCTTTGCATAAGATGATGTATAGCAAGGTTTGCATAAGATGATGTATAGCAAGGTGGCTGGAATGGATGGTACTTACAGTTGAATTTCTCTAGATGGTGTTACTGAACTCCATTTGCTCAAGGGTACATTATGAGGCTGTATCATTTGGGGTACAGTTTCATCAAACAACTTCTTACTCCAAAATAGTCTACTTTGCCCTTCTACTTGGAGTAGTTTATCCTTGGACTGCAGAAGCTTTTAGAAAGGTCTTGAGTAACACCAGGGTTCTTTTATAGAAATTGATCCCACGATAAGTATAGATAAAACAAATTTTTCACCAAATGAGGTGACTGTATTGTTCATTGTTTTGTTTGTATTTTTGATATATGTATGGCTTATGATGTGTTGCCTGAGCATTGACAGAATTCCTGTATAGTACCACTGTATGATAGGTATTACTTTGTTGAGTGTACCAAATAAGTTACATAGGAGATAGGTGATTGAAATGGTAGTGGCATGCCCAAAGCCTCAGACTGGGGAGGAACATTGTGGTTCTGGAGGGTAGAAGAAGTGTGGATCAGGTGTTTGTTTTGAAGAACGTGTGAGAAAAACTCACAGAAACAAGGATTTGTATGTTGCATTTATGGATCTAGTGAAAGCATATGATAAGGTTAATAGAGATGTTTTGTGGGAGGTGCTATGAATATATAGTTTGGGAGGAAACCTGCTAGAAACTGTGAAGAGGGTTTATCAAGAGTAAGGCATTTGTATGAAAAGGAAGAGAGGAGGGTAAGTAGTTCCAGGTTAACTTGGGTCTGTTGCAAAGGTGAGTCATGTCACCATGGATGTTTGATTTGTTTATGGATGGGGTAGTGAGGGAGATGAATGCAAGAGTCTTAGATAGGGGAACAAGTATCCAATTTGTTGGAGATAGAGGGGTCTGGGAGGTGAGCCAGGTGCTGTTTACTGATGCCATGATGCTAGAGGCAGACTTAAGTGAGAAACTGCAGAAATTGGTCTGTGAATTTGGGAGAGTGTGTGAAAGAAGAAAGTTGAGAGCTAATGTGAATAAAAGCAAGGCTATTAGGTTTAGCATTGGAGACAGAGGCAGGTTGGGATGAGTTTGAGTGGAGAAAACTTGGAGTAATTGAAATGCTTTAAATACCTGAGAGTTGACATGGCAGCATTGGAACCATGGGGGCTAAAGTGTGTCATAGGTTGGGTGAGTAGTCAAAGGCCCCTTGAGTATTGAGGAATATTTTGGAAGCGATGTCACTATCTGGGAGGGAGAGGATGGGCATGTTTAAAGGTAAAACAGTCCTGACTGTGTTGTATGGCTGTGAGGCATAGGCTGTTAGTGAGTATGAACAGAATAGGGTGAATATGTTGGAAATGAAATGCTTGAGGACAGTATGTGTTGTGAGGAGGATTGATCAAATAAGAGTTGGGTTTGGTACTAAGAAGAATATGGTTGAGAGAGCTGAAGGGCATAAGCTGAATTGGTTTGGAAATATGGAGGGTACCAGTGCAGAGATGTTGACAAATAGGGTATATGTGTCAGAAGTGGAGGGGAAATGAAAGGGGAGTCTGAATTGGAGATAGAGGCAGGAAGTGGAAAACATTTTTAGTGATCAGGGCCTGAACATGAAGGATAGAGTGAATTAGAGTTTATTGGTTTACAGGGGATTGAACCGGGGCATATCAAGTGACCAGGGTAAGCTATGGAAAGTCTGTGGGGCCTGGTTATGGGTAGAATGCTGTGGTTTTGGTGCATTACACATGACAGCCAGGAAACAGGTGTGAGCAAATGAAACCATTTTTTTTGTGTGTTCTTGGTGCTACCTCACTAACGTGGGAAACATTGAACAAGTATGAAATAATAAAACATTTGAAAGATTTGTTTTTGTACCAGCGAAACTCTCTTCTTTTTCCAGCTTCTAGTAGTTGTAATGTAAACTAAGAGGATGTGACCCAGAAATAGGTATACTTTGCTCTCTATTGTCTTAAATCACTTATACATGAGCTTATTGAGGTCAGCTAATCTAGCTCCATGAATTATTCTTGCCTTAGCAGTGCCTTTTTTTTAATTATTTTCTGTAAAACTTCAACTGCTATTCATATGGATTTTGATATTGTGTATGGTCATGTTCCCAACATTATAACACTTCTTAAGGTCATAACCTGCATGCTTCCTTTTTACACAAGTGCACTCAGCACTATCGCTTGTGTGCTTCTTGAACACTGTTATAAGGGCAGGATAAGGGCAAAAAGCACAGAAATAACAGAAAGGAATGAAGCACTACCACCTTGAATGCAAACTGGGAGAATAATGATGTAGTAGAGGCAGGGCTATAACAGTGCATGAAAAATGGAGCAGCAATCTTCAGAGACCCATATGTATATGCACAGGCATTCAATATTTTAATGTTTTGAACTATGGATATTCAGGCTAGAAATCTGTCGATGGTGTAGATGAAACCCATCACCAGAATTTTTCATAGTAAATCTCATTTTTCAGTATTTTTCGTTTACCTTCTAACATTATGTGTTTGATTAACATTGACTGAGTGTGTGGTGTTTTGAAACATTGTTATTTCATGTGAAGTAGAATAGGATTAGGAAGCAATATGGATATTACTGTCATAACTAGTGTTTCAACATCTTTCAGAAAAGTGGACCATCCAACACTCTGAGATACATAATCCGTGATGTAAAAAAAAATGTACCTCGCGATTACCGCTACACTCTCATAGATATTGGCCTTGTCATCAATAAATTAATGGGTGGTGCATACAGGTAGGTATCAAATATTTAATGACATATTTAATGTGTACGTGTAGGAATAGAGGAAAGTGATTGGTTCTCAGTGAATGTAGGTTTGCGGCAGGGGTGTGTGATGTCTCCATGGTTGTTTAATTTGTTTATGGATGAGGTTGTTAGGGAGGTGAATGCAAGAGTTTTGGAAAGAGGGGCAAGTATGAAGTCTGCTGGGGATGAGAGAGCTTGGGAAGTGAGTCAGTTGTTGTTCGCTGATGATACAGCGCTGGTGGCTGATTCATGTGAGAAACTGCAGAAGCTGGTGACTGAGTTTGGTAAAGTGTGTGAAAGAAGAAGGTTAAGAGTAAATGTGAATAAGAGCAAGGTTATTAGGTACAGTAGGGTTGAGGGTCAAGTCAATTGGGAGGTGAGTTTGAATGGAGAAAAACTGGAGGAAGTGAAGTGTTTTAGATATCTGGGAGTGGATCTGGCAGCGGATGGAACCATGGAAGCGGAAGTGGATCATAGGGTGGGGGAGGGGGCGAAAATTCTGGGAGCCTTGAAGAATGTGTGGAAGTCAAGAACATTATCTCGGAAAGCAAAAATGGGTATGTTTGAAGGAATAGTGGTTCCAACAATGTTGTATGGTTGCAAGGCGTGGGCTATGGATAGAGTTGTACGCAGGAGGATGGATGTGCTGGAAATGAGATGTTTGAGGACAATGTGTGGTGTGAGGTGATTTGATCGAGTAAGTAACGTAAGGGTAAGAGAGATGTGTGGAAATAAAAAGAGCGTGGTTGAGAGAGCAGAAGAGGGTGTTTTGAAATGGTTTGGGCACATGGAGAGAATGAGTGAGGAAAGATTGACCAAGAGGATATATGTGTTGGAGGTGGAGGGAACGAGGAGAAGAGGGAGACCAAATTGGAGGTGGAAAGATGGAGTGAAAAAGATTTTGTGTGATCGGGGCCTGAACATGCAGGAGGGTGAAAGGAGGGCACAATTCTATCCATAGCTCATGCCTCGCAACGGTACAACATTGTTGGAACCACTATTCCTTCAAACATACCCATTTTTGCTTTCCGAGATAATGTTCTCGACTTCCACACATTCTTCAAGGTTCCCAGAATTTTCGCCCCCTCCCCCACCCTATGATTCACTTCCGCTTCCATGGTTCCATCTGCTGCCAAATCAACTCCCAGATTTCTAAAACACTTCACTTCCTCCAGTTTTTCTCCATTCAAAGTAACCTCCCAATTGACTTGACCCTGAACCCTACTGTACCTAATAACCTTGTTCTTATTCACATGTACTCTTAACTTTCTGCTTTCACACACTTTACCAAACTCAGTCACCAGCTTCTGCAGTTTCTCACATGAATCAGCCACCAGCGCTGTATCATCAGCAAACAACAACTGACTCACTTCCTAAGCTCTCTCATCCACAACAGACTGCATACTTGCCCCTCTTTCCAAAACTCTTGCATTCACCTCACTAACAACCCCATCCATAAACAAATTAAACAACCTTGGAGACATCACACACCCCTGCCGCAAACCTACATTCACTGAGAACCAGTCACTTTCCTCTCTTCCTACACGTACACATGCCTTACATCCTTGATAAAAACTTACAAATGTGTACTTTAATAAGAAGTCAGTCAGTAGCCTCTGCTTATTATGTCACAGTTGGTGAGTTCAGTTAAAGTAGAACAAAAATGTGTATTAACAATGTCTGTAATGCTGAAATGGTTCATACAGCACTTCTTAACTTTGTGATGATGTTATGGGACCAGGTTCTACTTAGCATTCAGTCCAAAGTAAGAATTGTCGGTCATGCTATTAAGTTGTTCTTTTACCTCTTTGGTTATATGAAAATCTGGCATAGCCTTTAGATAATTTTACAGTTTTCTTTCATACTTGTTCACCAATTCCTGTATCAGCAAGGTAGTGTTAGGAACAGAAGAAAAGCCTCATTACTCACTTTCACTCTCTAGCTGTCATGTAAATGCCCCCAAACCCCCAAACCAGAGGCCCCTGTCCATAGTTATTTCATGTGTGATGGGAATGGATGAAGGCAGCAAGTATGAATATGTACATGTGTATATATGTATGTCTGTGTATGTATAAGTATGTATACGTTGAAATGTTATTTATTTATATATTATACTTTGTCGCTGTCTCCAATGTTAGTGAGTTAATGTAAGGAAACAGACGAAAGAATGGCCCAACCCACCCGTAGATAGAGTTGTGCGGAGGAGGGGGGATGTGCTGGAAATGAGATGTTTGAGGACAATATGTGGTGTGAGGTGGTTTGATCGAGTAAGTAATGAAAGGGTAAGAGAGATATGTAGTAATAAAAAGAGTGTGGTTGAGAGAGCAGAAGAGGGTGTTTTGAAGTGGTTTGGTCACATGGAGAGAATAAGTGAGGAAAGATTGACCAAGAGGATGTGTGTCATAGATGGAGGGAACGAGGAGAATTGGGAGACCAAATTGGAGGTGGAAAGATGGAGTGAAAAAGATTTTGAGTGATCGCGGCCTGAACATGCAGGAGGGTGAAAAGTGTGCAAGGAATAGAGTGAATTGGAGCAGTGTGGTATACCAGGGTCGACGTGCTGTCAATGGATTGAACCAGGGCATGTGAAGCGTCTGGGGTAAACCATGGAAAGTTTTTCGGGGCCTGGATGTGGAAAGGGAGCTGTGGTTTCGGTGTATTATACATAACAGCTAGAGACTGAGTGTGAACGAATGTGGCCTTTGTTGTCTTGTATCATACGAAATGTTTTGGTTAGAGTTTTTGAAATTATATAGTTAATGAATATTTTGCAGAAAAATGCAATTTGATATAATGATTAAATCAACATAGCTGTAGTTGATGATGAACAGGAATTGTGAAAGAAAGCAGAGCCTGAAAGAATTTAGGTAATACGCAGTATTTGCATAATTCATAGTATTTGGTGAAAAATAAATCTTAGAATTGGTGGGGGGAATTAGAAGATATAAGACACGTCTAGGAATGCTTTAACGTCTGATATGATTTAGATTTATAAGTTAATGATAAAGTAAAAGAAACTTATACTATAAGGACAGGGCCCTGCATCAGATTTATGAATCAAATCCTTTTTTTTTTTTTTTTTTTTTTGCCGCTGTCTCCCGCGTTTGCGAGGTAGCGCAAGGAAACAGACGAAAGAAATGGCCCAACCCACCCCCATACACATATATATATATATATACGTCCACACACGCAAATATACATACCTACACAGCTTTCCATGGTTTACCCCAGACGCTTCACATGCCCTGATTCAATCCACTGACAACACGTCAACCCTGGTATACCACATCGCTCCAATTCACTCTATTCCTTGCCCTCCTTTCACCCTCCTGCATGTTCAGGCCCCGATCACACAAAATCTTTTTCACTCCATCCTTCCACCTCCAATTTGGTCTCCCACTTCTCCTCGTTCCCTCCACCTCCGACACATATATCCTCTTGGTCAATCTTTCCACACTCATTCTCTCCATGTGCCCAAACCATTTCAAAACACCCTCTTCTGCTCTCTCAACCATGCTCTTTTTATTTCCACACATCTCTCTTACCCTTACGTTACTTACTCGATCAAACCACCTCACACCACACATTGTCCTCAAACATCTCATTTCCAGCACATCCATCCTCCCGCGCACAACTCTATCCATAGCCCACGCCTCGTGACCATACAACATTGTTGGAACCACTATTCCTTCAAACATACCCATTTTTGCTTTCCGAGATAATGTTCTCGACTTCCACACATTCTTCAAGGCTCCCAGGATTTTCGCCCCCTCCCCCACCCTATGATCCACTTCCACTTCCATAGTTCCATCCGCTGCCAGATCCGCTCCCAGATATCTAAAACACTGTACTTCCTCCAGTTTTTCTCCATTCAAACTTACCTCCCAATTGACTTGAACCTCACCACTACTGTACCTAATTACCTTGCTCTTATTCACATTTACTCTTAACTTTCTTTCACACACTTTACCAAACTTAGTTACCAGCTTCTGCAGTTTCTCACATGAATCAGCCACCAGCGCTGTATCATCAGCGAACAACAACTGACTCACTTCCCAAGCTCTCTCATCCCCAACAGACTTCATACTTGCCCCTCTTTCCAAAACTCTTGCATTCACCTCCCTGAAAACCCCATCCATAAACAAATTAAACAACCATGGAGACATCACACACCCCTGCCACAAACCTACATTCACTGAGAACCGATCACTTTCCTCTCTTCGTACACGTACACATGCCTTACATCCTCGATAAAAACTTTTCACTGCTTCTAACAACTTGCCTCCCACACCATATATTCTTAATACCTTCCACAGAGCATCTCTATCAACTCTATCATATGCCTTCTCCAGATCCATAAATGCTACATACAAATCCATTTGCTTTTCTAAGTATTTCTCACATACATTCTTCAAAGCAAACACCTGATCCACACATCCTCTACTGCTTCTGAAACCACACTGCTCTTCCCCAATCTGATGCTCTGTACATGCCTTCACCCTCTCAATCAATACCCTCCCATATAATTTACCAGGAATACTCAACCAACTTTTTTTTTTTTTTTTTTTTTTTTTTTTTTTATACTTTGTCGCTGTCTCCCGCGTATTGCGAGGTAGCGCAAGGAAACAGACGAAAGAAATGGCCCAACTCCCCCCATACACATGTACATACACACGTCCACACACACAAATATACATACCTACACAGCTTTCCATGGTTTACCCCGGACGCTTCACATGCCTTGATTCAATCCACTGACAGCACGTCAACCCCTGTATACCACATCGCTCCAATTCACTCTATTCCTTGCCCTCCTTTCACCCTCCTGCATGTTCAGGCCCCGATCACACAAAATCTTTTTCACTCCATCTTTCCACCTCCAATTTGGTCTCCCTCTTCTCCTCGTTCCCTCCACCTCCGACACATATACCCTCTTGGTCAATCTTTCCTCACTCATTCTCTCCATGTGCCCAAACCATTTCAAAACACTCTCTTCTGCTCTCTCAACCACGCTCTTTTTATTTCCACACATCTCTCTTACCCTTACGTTACTTACTCGATCAAACCACCTCACACCACACATTGTCCTCAAACATCTCATTTCCAGCACATCCATCCTCCTGCGCACAACTCTATCCATAGCCCACGCCTCGCAACCATACAACATTGTTGGAACCACTATTCCTTCAAACATACCCATTTTTGCTTTCCGGGATAATGTTCTCGACTTCCACACATTTTTCAAGGCTCCCAAAATTTTCGCCCCCTCCCCCACCCTATGATCCACTTCCGCTTCCATGGTTCCATCCGCTGACAGATCCACTCCCAGATATCTAAAACACTTCACTTCCTCCAGTTTCTCACCATTCAAACTCACCTCCCAATTGACTTGACCCTCAGCCCTACTGTACCTAATAACCTTGCTCTTATTCACATTTACTCTTAACTTTCTTCTTCCACACACTTTACCAAACTCCGTCACCAGCTTCTGCAGTTTCTCACATGAATCCGCCACCAGCGCTGTATCATCAGCGAACAACAACTGACTCACTTCCCAAGTTCTCTCATCCCCAACAGACTTCATACTTGCCCCTCTTTCCAAGACTCTTGCATTTACCTCCCTAACAACCCCATCCATAAACAAATTAAACAACCATGGAGACATCACACACCCCTGCCGCAAACCTACATTCACTGAGAACCAATCACTTTCCTCTCTTCCTACACGTACACATGCCTTACATCCTCGATAAAAACTTTTCACTGCTTCTAACAACTTGCCTCCCACACCATATATTCTTAATACCTTCCACAGAGCATCTCTATCAACTCTATCATATGCCTTCTCCAGATCCATAAATGCTACATACAAATCCATTTGCTTTTCTAAGTATTTCTCACATACATTCTTCAAAGCAAACACCTGATCCACACATCCTCTACCACTTCTGAAACCACACTGCTCTTCCCCAATCTGATGCTCTGTACATGCCTTCACCCTCTCAATCAATACCCTCCCATATAATTTACCAGGAATACTCAACAAACTTATACCTCTGTAATTTGAGCACTCACTCTTATCCCCTTTGCCTTTGTACAATGGCACTATGCACGCATTCCGCCAATCCTCAGGCACCTCACCATGAGTCATACATACATTAAATAACCTTACCAACCAGTCAACAATACAGTCACCCCCTTTTTTAATAAATTCCACTGCAATACCATCCAAACCTCAACCAACTTATACCTCTGTAATTTGAGCACTCGCTGTTATCCCCTTTGCCTTTGTACAATGGCACTATGCACGCATTCCGCCAATCCTCAGGCACCTCACCATGAGTCATACATACATTAAATAACCTTACCAACCAGTCAATAATACAGTCACCCCCTTTTTTTTATAAATTCCACTGCAATACCATCCAAACCTGCTGCCTTGCCGGCTTTCATCTTCCGCAAAGCTTTTACTACCTCCTCTCTGTTTACCAAATCATTTTCCCTAACCCTCTCACTTTGCACACCACCTCGACCAAAACACCCTATATCTGCCACTCTATTATCAAACACATTCAACAAACCTTCAAAATACTCACTCCATCTCCTTCTCACATCACCGCTACTTGTTATCACCTCCCCATTTGCGCCCTTCACTGAAGTTCCCATTTGCTCCCTTGTCTTACGCACTTTATTTACCTCCTTCCAGAACATCTTTTTATTCTCCCTAAAATTTAATGATACTCTCTCACCCCAACTCTCATTTGCCCTCTTTTTCACCTCTTGCACCTTTCTCTTGACCTCCTGTCTCTTTCTTTTACACATCTCCCACTCAATTGCATTTTTTCCCTGCAAAAATCGTCCAAATGCCTCTCTCTTCTCTTTCACTAATAATCTTACTTCTTCATCCCACCACTCACTACCCTTTCTAATCAACCCACCTCCCACTCTTCTCATGCCACAAGCATCTTTTGCGCAATCCATCACAGCTTCCCTAAATACATCCCATTCCTCCCCCACTCCCCTTACTTCCATTGTTCTCACCTTTTTCCATTCTGTACTCAGTCTCTCCTGGTACTTCCTCACACAAGTCTCCTTCCCAAGCTCACTTACTCTCACCACCCTCTTCACCCCAACATTCACTCTTCTTTTCTGAAACCCATACAAATCTTCACCTTAGCCTCCACAAGATAATAATCAGACATCCCTCCAGTTGCACCTCTCAGCACATTAACATCCAAAAGTCTCTCTTTCGCGCGCCTGTCAATTGACACGTAATCCAATAACGCTCTCTGGCCATTTCTCCTACTTACATACGTATACTTATGTATATCTCGCTTTTTAAACCAGGTATTCCCAATCACCAGTCCTTTTTCAGCACATAAATCTACAAGCTCTTCACCATTTCCATTTACAACACTGAACACCCCATGTATACCAATTATTCCCTCAGCTGCCACATTACTCACCTTTGCATTCAAATCACCCATCACTATAACCTGGTCTCGTGCATCAAAACCACTAACACACTCATTCAGCTGCTCCCAAAGCACTTGCCTCTCATGATCTTTCTTCTCATGCCCAGGTGCATATGCACCAATAATCACCCATCTCTCTCCATCAACTTTCAGTTTTACCCATATTAATCAAGAATTTACTTTCTTACATTCTATCACATACTCCCACAACTCCTGTTTCAGGAGTACTGCTACTCCTTCCCTTGCTCTTGTCCTCTCACTAACCCCTGACTTTACTCCCAAGACATTCCCAAACCACTCTTCCCCTTTACCCTTGAGCTTCGTTTCACTCAGAGCCAAAACATCCATGTTCCTTTCCTCAAACATACTACCTATCTCTCCTTTTTTCACATCTTAGTTACATCCACACACATTTAGACACCCCAGTCTGAGCCTTCGAGGAGGATGAGCACTCCCCGCGTGACTCCTTCTTCTGTTTCCCATTTTAGAAAGTTAAAAATAAAGTACAAGGAGGGGAGGATTTCTGGTCCCCCGCTCCCGTCCCCTCTAGTCGCCTTCTACGACACGCGAGGAACTATAACTACTAATTTCTTCAAAGAAATGGTCTTTTAGATCTAAGTAATGAAATCTAAATAACTGCAAATCAAATATAATGGAATAATTGTCATATTAGAAAATTGGATATGAGTAAGATTGTCTAAAACGAGATGACTGAAAATGAATCCAGTAGGTCGAAGATTTGACGAAGTGTAATAGTTCATATGTATTTCACATATCTCTTATGAGCATGGTTTGGGTAGGGATGAATGCAAGTAAAGTGGTTGCCTTAAATTTTGAGGCAGTGTATGTGAATTCAGCCAACCCTTTTTTCTTTATGGTAATTTAAAAACATACAGATATTTATCTTATGTCTTACTGTTTAAGCATCGCAGTCTCCCATTTCAGAGCTTTTTATACTCGCAAGAAATTTCGCACAGTTTATGAAAATACCATGATGAGATCTCCACGCCTTCAACGTAACAATAGTAGCATTTTCCAGGCTAGTAAGAGTCTCCTTCAAAAGAGCTCCAACAGCTCCCCCAAGTCATGCATTAGTCAAGGGGATGTGCATTCCAAGTTTGAGTTTGATTATCCCTTCAGTGAATTGTTGGTGAGTAAATATTTTCTCATTTGTATTCCCTGCATGACAGCATCTCGTTTGATAAAGATTCACCGTAATGTAGCTAATGAATTAGAGAATCAATTATTTGTGGAAAAAAAAATCATTTTAAGGTTTTTTATTTCTGAATTTTAAATTTCTATCAGTCTGTCTGTTACCATTACTTGTTGCAAATTTCCAATGTTTTTAGTTTAAAAAACTAGTCTGTACAAAAGATAACAAATAAATCTCTTTTAAACCTCATGGTATAAGTGATGTATGATTGGAATACAATGAATGCAGAAACAGTGAATGTGGACAACATAAAGAAATTTTTTTTTTTTTTTTTTTTTTTTATACTTTGTCGCTGTCTCCCGCGTTTGCGAGGTAGCGCAAGGAAACAGACGAAAGAAATGGCCCAACCCCCATACACACGTACATACACACGTCCACACACGCAAATATACATACCTACACAGCTTTCCATGGTTTACCCCAGACGCTTCACATGCCTTGATTCAATCCACTGACAGCACGTCAACCCCTGTATACCACATCGCTCCAATTCACTCTATTTCTTGCCCTCCTTTCACCCTCCTGCATGTTCAGGCCCCGATCACACAAAATCTTTTTCACTCCATCTTTCCACCTCCAATTTGGTCTCCCTCTTCTCCTCGTTCCCTCCACCTCCGACACATATATCCTCTTGGTCAATCTTTCCTCACTCATTCTCTCCATGTGCCCAAACCATTTCAAAACACCCTCTTCTGCTCTCTCAACCACGCTCTTTTTATTTCCACACATCTCTCTTACCCTTACGTTACTTACTCGATCAAACCACCTCACACCACACATTGTCCTCAAACATCTCATTTCCAGCACATCCATCCTCCTGCGCACAACTCTATCCATAGCCCACGCCTCGCAGCCATACAACATTGTTGTATAAAAAGTATAATAGTAGATAAGGATCATGAGTGTAAAACTCCCTTCCTGTACAGTACAAAAAGGTAACTACAAATAGGTTATTACATAGGCAAATAAGAGGAGCAGAAGGAGACTGTCAAGATTTGTATGATGTATGTTAAACATAAGATTGTTCTCTTGTGCAGGGAAAGAGACCTTGAGAAGGTACAGAATTGTTTAACAAGAATTGTGCCAGATTTAAGAGAAATGAGTTATGAGGGGAGGAAAGAAGCTCATGAATTGCATGTACTAGAGGAAGAGAGATTGATAGGGGAAATGAAGACTACCTTTAGACTCCTCATGAGTTATACTGATGCAATCATAAATTTTTTTTTTTAGAAAAGAGAGGAATGACAGAGGTAAAGACCTTAACAGGAAGTTGGAAAGAAGGCAGGAGGGACATCAGAAAGTATTTCTTTGGTAATGGTGTTTTGGACAAGCAGAATAAACTTTTGAAGAAATAGTAAGTGCTGATGTTACTGGAAGATTCAAAGATCTGTGCAATACAAAGAGTAGGTTAAAAGAATGGAGCCTCACAAGCATGAAGTTAATTCCCCCTTTATGGAAATACTGTAGGTATTGATATACAAATGATTAGAAGTGATTACATAGAAAGCCTTACTGTGACTGACATGGTATGGTATCCCTGTCACAACATAGATTGATTTTGCCTTAGGAACACAGGAGCCAAAAACTGATAAGATCATAGAAAGTTAATAAAATAGGTTTACTGTGCTGACAAAAACATAAGATGATGGTTTCAGGAACTTTTTATTTCAGAAAAGGGATGGGAAAATGGAATTCTGTGATGCAGTAATCATGGTGGAGCAGTAGCATTTACATTTTACTGTATTTCCTAGTTGGTCCTCTGATATAACTGTTTAATTTGCAGGTGTGGGCAGTACTCACAAAGAGGCAAGGATTAGCAATGCTGATGTGGCAACATGGTGAGGAGGCAATTGCCAAGGCTCTTGTAGCTGCCAAGCTCTACAAGGCCCTGGCTCATGAAGCTGCTGATGATGACCTAGAGACTGAAGTTTATGAAGAACTCAAAGGATATGCCAAAGAGTTTGAGATACTAGGTTATTACTGTATGTTTGTATGACTTAAGGGTTTCCAGTGATATTTGATGGATTTTTTCAAATTGAAAAAACAGTGGAGGCATGTAACATCGTATGATATATAATGGTGTTAGTAAAACCAGTAGGAGTGGTGGCAAACAAATATTAGGATGGGTTTTGCAAAGTTTCACAAGATGCTCTCTTTTCATTAAGTAGTTCTTGTGAATTTAGTTTTTTTTTTATATATTTGGATTTATCATAATGATTTGTAACATCTGTAGAAAGTGAGCAAGGTTTTTAGTAATATTCACCTGTTGTTAGAGAGATGTGGTAGCAGCTCAAGTATTAAGACGTTCCAAGATAATTCATCAGCCATTAAGGTTGTAACAGATTTGTTTCATTTTAGACATGCATGTAAAGTTTCTCTTTGGCTTATAGTATGTTCCTTCTTACCCTTAGAATCAAGTAACCATGGATACAGGGCTTACAGTAGAACCATATTAAGAATTATAACAGATCTCAGACAACACTCTTTTTTAACCTTAACACTTCACTGAAAATTTATCAACCTTTATGTCTATGACTTTCTCTAAAATGTTTCTTTGCTATTATAAATCTCGTATCATTCTTTGTACAGCTTCACTCGGTTTTATGGGTACTTCTGTTTCAGTGTCCAACATTCTCTTACCCAGTGCATCTATCTTCATGTGCTGAATCTGTTGATCAGCCCCAGAAATTGCTCATGCTTCCCTTCCCAAATACTGTTTCAAGTAGTTTCTGCATGCTGTGTTATGAGCATTTTCTCTTGTTGAACAGCCTCTAGGATATCTAGAAAAGACCATTCTGACCTTTATTGCTTTTTGGTCATTTTACTTTCTCCCCTCTGGTTATGTACGTTTTAATTCACTCAACTGATGTGAATCTTTGATCATGCCCACTGACTATATTCTGCATATGTTCCCAAGTATTGAGAGATCTGATTTCCAATAGGTTTATAAACCTATCCTTGTTTTAACATTAGCACTTAAGGCTGCATGGTTCTATTATAATGGTTAGTGATTCTTTTTTTACAAACATTAGAAACTTACGATGTGAAAGTGACATCACACAAAAAACTGTCAACCTAGCTACCAATAGATTAGTTTCTTATAGTGAAAACTCCCTTATCAAAAAATAAGATTATATTCATCAGCCATTTCTGTTGGGGGTATGTAATATTAACTCATGGTTCTCTTCCATGCATTCACATAATCCATAGTTTTTCACTCATTAATTCTGTAGCTGCATTTGATTATTGAATCATCTGTTAGATAATGAATAGAGAATAAACCACTGTAGGGCAGTGCTATAGATATACTTGTTGTAATATTATTCTTTGCTGCAGTTTATTCATTATTTCTAATGAAACTTTTTTCACCAGCCCTGGAAGTATTGGACTACTGTTATCAACAGGATGATGATCGTGCACACCAACTCTTAACTTATGAATTGAAAAACTGGTCTAAACAGACTTGCCTCTCCCTGGCTGTTGCAGTTAATCATCGGGCACTTTTATCACATACTTGCTGCCAGATACTGCTTGCAGATCTTTGGCTTGGTGGACTGAGGACAAGAAAAAATACTAACATTAAGGTAAAAGTTGGTATGTTCTCATTAGATCCCATGCTAATTTACATTCCAGGTACCATTAAAATAAATTCATTGTGTCTTCATTGCAGTTGAATGAATTTATTGTGTACAGGTGACTTTTCTAAAAACAAGGAATGCCGTTACTGAAGTCATGATATTGTTTTATGAGGAGCAAGAAAATTTGCACCTTTTTTATAGGTTTTGAACTTGTTAACAAAATAGAAAAAGTTATTATTTAGATACAAATAAAGATTTTTTGGGAGAAATATTAGTGGGAAATTTCTCTTAACCAGATAATAAGAGTGTCATAATAATGCTCATTAGAACACACACACACAAAAGATGCATGTCAGAGGAGCCTTTACCAAATAGATTGAGGTGAACACCATAGTACCACTGGATTTGGTTCTGGCACCATTACTCTTATTGATCTTTGTAAGTGACTTACTGGAAGGTTTAGAATCCTTCTTGCAGATGATGCAAAAGTCATAAGGGAAGTGAAAAGTGAAGAGAATTGGATCAGCTTACAGGGGGACCTAAACAGTCTCCAAAGTTGGTCTGAAAAATGGTTGATGAAATTCATCCCAACCAAATGCAAAGTAATGAGGATAAGACAAAGTGAAAAATGGCCTAAGTATGATTATTACCTAGCAGGAATTAAACTTCAAGATTCTGTGTGTAAGAGAGACCTGGGAGTAAACATCATCCTTAACCTGTCACCAGAGTCCCATATTAGGAGAATAGCAAAGACGACAGTCTGTGCTTGGCATACATCAGAATAGCTTTCAAGTATATGGATGAAGAAATGTTTAGCAAGCTATTCATATCCTAAATAAGACCAACACTAGAATATGCTTCTCAGGTTTGGTAACTGCACCTAAAGAAACACAAAGAACTTATAGAGAAGGTCCAGTGGAGGGCAACAAAGATGATGCTAGAATTAAGAGAGCTGAGCTACAGGAAAGATGGAAGCTTTGAATTTACCCACCTTTGAAGAGAACAGAGTGAAGGGTAACCTGATCACAACTTTTAAGTTCTTAAAAGAGATTATTGACTTAAAAGAGATCATTGAAGTGGACAGTGGACAATATTTTGAGAGGTGTAGGGATAGAAGAACCAAAGGACGTAATGAAATTAAATACGAAACTTGTAAAGAAATATATTCATAGTAGAAGAGTCGTGGATGGTTGGAGCAGAAAGACTGAGAACATGGTTAATGGAGACAGCTTACATATATTCCAGAGGTTGTATGGTAGTAGAGAATTTTCAAGAGATGGGGCCCCATGAGTGTACAACTCCCTCCATGTACAGTACAAATAGGTGATTACATTTACACAGGACCAGAGGATAACACAACTAGAGGTGGCATAGAGAATAAAGTAAGGGAACATTTCATGGATCATAAAGGGAATCATGCGACAAGAGGAATTACAAAATATAAGAAGTAACATTTTATCTATTTATTTATTTTGCTTTGTCGCTGTCTCCCGCGTTTGCAAGGTAGCACAAGGAAACAGACAAAAGAAATGGCCCAACCCACCCCCATACACATGTATATACATACACGTCCACACACGCAAATATACATACCTATACATCTCAATGTACACATATATATACACACACAGACACATACCTATACACCCATGCACACAATTCACACTGTCTGCCTTTATTCATTCCCATCGCCACCTCACCACACATGGAATACCATCCCCCTCCCCCCTCATGTGTGCTAGGTAGCGCTAGGAAAAGACAACAAAGGCCCCATTCGTTCACACTCAGTCTCTAGCTGTCATGCAATAATACCCGAAACCACAGCTCCCTCTCCACATCCAGGCCCCACACAACTTTCCATGGTTTACCCCAGACGCTTCACATGCCCTGATTCAATCCACTGACAGCACGTCAACCCCGGTATACCACATCAATCCCATTCACTCTATTCCTTGCCCGCCTTTCACCCTCCTGCATGTTCAGGCCCCAATCACTCAAAATCTTTTTCACTCCATCTTTCCTCCTCCAATTTGGTCTCCCACTTCTCCTCGTTCCCTCCACCTCCAACACATATATCCTCTTGGTCAATCTTTCCTCACTCATTCTCTCCATGTGCCCAACCCATATCAGAACACCCTCTTCTACTCTCTCAACCATGCTCTTTTTATTTCCACACATCTCTCTTACCCTTACATTACTTACTCGATCAAACCACCTCACACCACACATTGTCCTCAAACATCTCATTTCCAGCACATCCACCCTCCTGCGCACAACTCTATCCATAGCCCACGCCTTGCAACCATACAACATTGTTGGAATCACTATTCCTTCAAACATACCCATTTTTGCTTTGCGAGATAATGTTCTCGACTTCCTTACAGTCTTCAAGGCTCCCAGGATTTTCGCCCCCTCCCCCACCCTATGATTCACTTCCGCTTCCATGGTTCCATCCGCTGCCAGATCCACTCCCAGATACCTAAAACACTTTACTTCCTCCAGTTTTTCTCCATTCAAACTTACCTCCCAATTGACTTGACCCTCAACCCTACTGTACCTAATAACCTTGCTCTTATTCACATTTACTCTTAACTTTCTTCTTTCACACACTTTACCAAACTCAGTCACCAGCTTCTGCAGTTTCTCACATGAATCAGCCACCAGCGCTGTATCATCAGCGAACAACAACTGACACTTCCCAAGGTCTCTCATCCACAACAGACTTCATACTTGCCCCTCTTTCCAAAACTCTTGCATTCACCTCCCTAACAACCCCATCCATAAACAAATTAAACAACCATGGAGACATCACACACCCCTGCCGCAAACCTACATTCACTGAGAACCAATCACTTTCCTCTCTTCCTACACGTACACATGCCTTACATCCTCGATAAAAACTTTTCACTGCTTCTAACAACTTGCCTCCCACACCATATATTCTTAATACCTTCCACAGAGCATCTCTATCATATGCCTTCTCCAGATCCATAAATGCTACATACAAATCCATTTGCTTTTCTAAGTATTTCTCACATACATTCTTCAAAGCAAACACCTGATCCACACATCCTCTACCACTTCTGAAACCACATTGCTCTTCCCCAATCTGATGCTCTGTACATGCCTTCACCCTCTCAATCAATACCCTCCCATATAATTTACCAGGAATACTCAACAAACTTATACCTCTGTAATTTGAGCACTCACTCTTATCCCTTTGCCTTTGTACAATGGTACTATGCAAGCATTCCGCCAATCCTCAGGCACCTCACCATGAGTCATACATACATTAAATAACCTTACCAACCAGTCAACAATACAGTCACCCCTTTTTTTAATAAATTCCACTGCAATACCATCCAAACCTGCTGCCTTGCTGGCTTTCATCTTCCGCAAAGCTTTTACTACCTCTTCTCTGTTTACCAAATCATTTTCCCTAACCCTCTCACTTTGCACACCACCTCGACCAAAACACCCTATATCTGCCACTCTGTCATCAAACACATTCAACAAACCTTCAAAATACTCACTCAATCTCCTTCTCACATCACCACTACTTGTTATCACCTCCCCATTTTCGCCCTTCACTGAAGTTCCCATTTGCTCCCTTGTCTTACGCACTTTATTTACCTCCTTCCAGAACATCTTTTTATTCTCCCTAAAATTTAATGATACTCTCTCACCCCAACATTTACGAACATGATAATACCACGTTTTAATGGAGGAGATTCAGTAGATACAAAACCAGAAGAAAGAAGATTAACCATTAAAAAGTAAATGAAGTAAGATGGATTTATTAGAGGCTTTTCATTTAGAGGAAAGTAGGTAACAGTTAGTAGGCAGCAAACAACCAGGGGGGTATATTACCAGTACTACTCACCTGGGTAGGGAGGGGTAGTGATGGCTTCTTAGTGAGCCAGCACTTCATTGGTTGTCAAGTTGCACTTATCTGATTCAGGTAGCTGTCCTTTGTTTTTGCCTCACCAACACATGGACTCCTAGCATTGTATCCACAATTGTACAATCTCCCCTTGTTATACATAATAATTGACAACACTTAACTCACGCAGCTCATTCTTCATAACTCTAAATTTTCCTGCAGTGAGCACTATGTGCTAGCCCTATCTTTTGGCAAAATGTTAAGAGCTGTAGATAGAAGTAGTAGGTAGGAACATTTAGGTAGGAGCAATAGATAGAAACAAATGGATGTAAGTAGTTAGCAGGAATATTAATTTGGAGCATTAAGAAGATGCAGTCAGTAGGAACATTAGGTAGAGGCCTCTGTTAAGACCGTGCAAGAGTTGCCCTCTGCCAGTGGCCTGTTATGGGTGAGGCAGTAAAATCTAAGAAGTGGCAGTGGAGTTCACTGGTTATGAATCTTTTGAGTCAGTATTGACAGCTGTTCAGTTACAGAAAAGGACTGATACACATAGACTGATAATAGGCTAGGGAAATTTGAAAAGGAACATTTTCAGCAGCAGATCAACAGATGCAGAGCTTGAAGAGCAATGGAGAAGAACATAGACCTGGAGTGACACAAAGAGAGGTGCTCAAGAAATTAAGTGAAGCATTTAAAAGAATGATATGCACTTTCAAAGATGAAGCAATCAAGAAAGTTAATGGGCTAGTTGATGGAAGGTTTAGAAAAGTACAGAGCATACAGGATCAGTGCTTTCTAGCTAAAAGAGAGGTTATAGAAAAAGTTAAAAGACACGGAGATTGCCACCTCTTCACTGAAGGATCTTGCTGAAAAGTGGATGTTGCCAGAATCAGAGAGATTAGTGAAATAGGAGGTTAACAGACAGTAGTAGAGCAGAAGGTTGATAGATGTAAATCACTGATTATTCTTGGCTCGGAAGAAGACCATGCACCAGATAAGGAAGAAAGGAGAAAGGAGGAGTAAATGCCTATAAAAAGATTGTTGGAGGCTGTAGGACTGCCAAATGAGATTTCTGTGATGAAGGAATTGAGAATTAGTGTTTATATCCAAAACGTAAGGGGTAACCGGTTATGGTTGCATTTGACTTGAAGTCATCAAGTCAGGAAGTACTTGGGAAAGCTATGAATCTTAAAAGCTAGGTAGAATTTAGTGGGATGTTCATTTTTTCATACTTGTTTGCCATTTCCCATGTTAGCAAGGTATCTCTAGTAACAAAGAAAGAAGACCACATGTGTGCACATCCATTCTCTAGCTGTCATGTTCATTGCCTTCTAACCACAACCCCCTATCCACAACCAGGCCCACAGACTTTTCCATGGTTTCACTTTGCCACTTCACATGCCCTGGTTCAGTCCATTGACAGCACATTGCCCACTGTATATCACAACATTCCAGTTCACTCTATCCCATGCATGCCTTTCACCGTCCAGCATGTTCAGGCACCTGATCATTCAAAATCTTTATCACTGTATCTTTCCATCTCTAATTTGGTCTTCCCCTCTCCTTGTCCCCTTCACTTCTAATGCATATATCCTCTTTGCTAACCTCTCCTCACTCATTCTTTCCATTTGTCCAAACCATTTCAGCATACCCTCTTCAGCTCTCTCAACCACACTCCTCTCTTTATCACATCTCTCTCTTGCCCATTTTTTACTTTATAGCTCAAACCTCCTCACAACTCATATTGTCCTCAAACATTTCATTTCCAGCACATCCACCATCCTCTACACATAGTATACCTTCAAACATATACATTTTTGCCCTCCCAGATAATGATGTATCTTTCCACGCAATTCTCAACACACCCAGGACCTTTGCAATGAAGGCAGGAGTGTTAGATGGTAATGTCAGGCTAAAAGTAATGTATTCAAATTTTGATGGTTTGATAATTAGTGGTAAAGGGGTGGAACCCAAGGATGGTATAAGGGAAACTGTACCTGATATTGTTAGAGTTGTGGAAACTAAGCTTATCAAAGAGTTAAGATCTCGCTTGTTCTTCCCAGAGGGATATATTATAAGAAAGGTAAGAGAATAATATTAATATTTCCCTGTCCATTATTTGGAAGGTACCTCTGCTATTTGCCAGCAGAGTTTGTCTCCTTTACAATTCTCTTGACATGGTGTTTTGGTAAAAAGTCAATTACAGTGTCAACCCTAAATTCCTTCTCACATACAGATTCCTGTTGCTTGTTCTTTGGAAATTTGTATTAATATAGAACCCTCTTATCAACCAGTCTCAAAGGTGAGGGTGAGAAGCTAGGATAGCTGTGAATTTGCTGCTAGTTCAGAATTCACATGAGAGATTTAATGACTCATAGGTAGTGATGCTTACCATTAATGTACTGTTTCATCTTTCACACAGAAGTGATGTATGGCATGTTATATGTTATATGACTCTTGGGAATTTGAAATTTTAGTTTTTATTCAGTTCAAGTGGTAATCAAACTTTTTATTGATATATCCTGCTCAGGTGATGTTAAGCCTCCTCTTCCCACCTTTAATCCTGGTTCTTGGATTCCGTAGTAGGGAAGAACTCAAGACAATGCCACAGACTCGTGAAGAGCACCAAGATGATGACCCTGAGAGATCTTCTGACTCAGAAAGTGACACAGAATCTGATGAAGATAATCTGGATATGAGAAATGAGCATGATCCAGAGGTAAGACTATTAAAAGATTAAATGCAAACCATTTTTATATGTTATATTCTTTGTATACTATTTTCTTTATTCCCATCTTGTAAAATATTTGTTTCTGACTATATGAAGCATCTTGGGTAAACCATGGAAAGGTCTTTGGGGCCTGGAGGCAGAAAGGGAGCTGTGGTTTCAGTGCATTACACATGAGATCTAGTGACTGAGTGTGAACAGATGTGGCTTTTTTGTCTTTCCCTGGAGCTACCTTGCTGGATGGGGGGGGGGGGGAATACTGTTTCCATGTGTGGCAGGGTGGCAGCATTTATGGATGAAGTCAGCAAGCATGATTATGTACATGTGTATTTTTTTTTTTTTTTTTTTTTTTTATACTTTGTCGCTGTCTCCCGCGTTTGCGAGGTAGCGCAAGGAAACAGACGAAAGAAATGGCCCAACCCCCCCCCCATACACATGTACATACACACGTCCACACACGCAAATATACATACCTACACAGCTTTCCATGGTTTACCCCAGACGCTTCACATGCCTTGATTCAATCCACTGACAGCACGTCAACCCCTGTATACCACATGACTCCAATTCACTCTATTCCTTGCCCTCCTTTCACCCTCCTGCATGTTCAGGCCCCGATCACACAAAATCTTTTTCACTCCATCTTTCCACCTCCAATTTGGTCTCCCTCTTCTCCTCGTTCCCTCCACCTCCGACACATATATCCTCTTGGTCAATCTCTCCTCACTCATTCTCTCCATGTGCCCAAACCATTTCAAAACACCCTCTTCTGCTCTCTCAACCACGCTCTTTTTATTTCCACACATCTCTCTTACCCTTACGTTACTTACTCGATCAAACCACCTCACACCACACATTGTCCTCAAACATCTCATTTCCAGCACATCCATCCTCCTGCGCACATCTCTATCCATAGCCCACGCCTCGCAACCATACAACATTGTTGGAACCACTATTCCCTCAAACATACCCATTTTCGCTTTCCGAGATAATGTTCTCGACTTCCACACATTTTTCAAGGCTCCCAAAATTTTCGCCCCCTCCCCCACCCTATGATCCACTTCCGCTTCCATGGTTCCATCCGCTGACAGATCCACTCCCAGATATCTAAAACACTTCACTTCCTCCAGTTTTTCTCCATTCAAACTCACCTCCCAATTGACTTGACCCTCACCCCTACTGTACCTAATAACCTTGCTCTTATTCACATTTACTCTCAACTTTCTTCTTCCACACACTTTACCAAACTCAGTCACCAGCTTCTGCAGTTTCTCACATGAATCAGCCACCAGCGCTGTATCATCAGCGAACAACAACTGACTCACTTCCCAAGCTCTCTCATCCCCAACAGACTTCATACTTGCCCCTCTTTCCAGGACTCTTGCATTTACCTCCCTTACAACCCCATCCATAAACAAATTAAACAACCATGGAGACATCACACACCCCTGCCGCAAACCTACATTCACTGAGAACCAATCACTTTCCTCTCTTCCTACACGTACACATGCCTTACATCCTCGATAAAAACTTTTCACTGCTTCTAACAACTTGCCTCCCACACCATATATTCTTAATACCTTCCACAGAGCATCTCTATCAACTCTATCATATGCCTTCTCCAGATCCATAAATGCTACATACAAATCCATTTGCTTTTCTAAGTATTTCTCACATACATTCTTCAAAGCAAACACCTGATCCACACATCCTCTACCACTTCTGAAACCGCACTGCTCTTCCCCAATCTGATGCTCTGTACATGCCTTCACCCTCTCGATCAATACCCTCCCATATAATTTACCAGGAATACTCAACAAACTTATACCTCTGTAATTTGAGCACTCACTCTTATCCCCTTTGCCTTTGTACAATGGCACTATGCACGCATTCCGCCAATCCTCAGGCACCTCACCATGAGTCATACATACATTAAATAACCTTACCAACCAGTCAACAATACAGTCACCCCCTTTTTTAATACATTCCACTGCAATACCATCCAAACCTGCTGCCTTGCCGGCTTTCATCTTCCGCAAAGCTTTTACTACCTCTTCTCTGTTTACCAAATCATTTTCCCTAACCCTCTCACTTTGCACACCACCTCGACCAAAACACCCTATATCTGCCACTCTGTCATCAGACACATTCAACAAACCTTCAAAATACTCATTCCATCTCCTTCTCACATCACCGCTACTTGTTATCACCTCCCCATTTGCGCCCTTCACTGAAGTTCCCATTTGCTCCCTTGTCTTATGCACCCTATTTACCTTTCCAGAACATCTTTTTCAGAAAAGAGGAGTGAATGTTGGGGTGAAGAAGGTGGTGAGAGTAAGTGAGCTTGGGAAGGAGACCTGTGTGGGGAAGTACCAGGAGAGACTGTGTACAGAATGGAAAAAGGTGAGAACAATGGAAGTAAGGGGAGTGGGGGAGGAATGGGATGTATTTAGGGAATCAGTGATGGATTGCGCAAAAGATGCTTGTGGCATGAGAAGAGTGGGAGGTGGGCTGTTTAGAAAGGGTAGTGAGTGGTGGGATGAAGAAGTAAGAGTATTAGTGAAAGAGAAGAGTACATGTGTATATGTATGTATATATCTGTATATGTATATGTGCCTGTATGGGCATTTATGTGTATATATGTGTATATGAGTGGTTGGGCCATTCTTCTTCTGTTTCCTTGCACTACCTTACTGCTGCGGGAAACAGCGATTGGGGTGTCTAAATGTGTGTGGATGTAACCAAGATGAGAAAAAGGAGATAGGTAGTATGTTTGAGGAAAGGAAACTGGATGTTTGGCTCTTAGTGAAATGAAGCTCAAGGGTAAAGGGGAAGAGTGGTTTAGGAATGTCTTGGGAGTAAAGTCAGGGGTTAGTGAGAGGACAAGAGCAAGGGAAGGAGTAGCACTACTCCTGAAACAGGAGTGGTGGGAGTATGTGATAGAGTGTAAGAAAGTAAACTCTAGATTGATATGGGTAACACTGAAAGTTGATGGAGAGAGATGGGTGATTATTGGTGCATATGCGCCTGGGCATGAGAAGAAAGATCATGAGAGGCAAATGTTTTGGGAGCAGCTGAGTGAGTGTGTTAGTAGTTTTGATGCACAAGACTGGGTTATAGTGATGGGTGATTTAAATGCAAAGGTGAGTAATGTGGCAGTTGAGGGAATAATTGGTGTGCATGGGGTGTTCAGTGTTGTAAAGGGAAATGGTGAAGAGTTTGCAGATTTATGTGCTGAAAAAGGACTGGTGACTGGAAATACCTGCTTTGAAAAGAGAGACATAAATAAGTATACGTATGTAAGTAGGAGAGATGGCCAGAGAGCATTATTGGATTACGTGTTAATTGATAGGCATGCGAAAGAGAGACTTTTGGATGTTAATGATCTGAGAGGTGCAGCTGGAGGGATGTCTGATCATTATCTTGTGGAGGCAAAGGTGAAGATTTGTAGAGGTTTTCAGAAAAGGAGAGAAAATGTTGGGATGAAGAGAGTGGTGAGAGTAAGTGAGCTTGGGAAGGAGACTTGTGTGAGGAAGTACCAGGAGAGACTGAGTACAGAATGGATAAAGGTGAGAACAAAGAACGTAACGAGAGTGGGGGAGGAATGGGATGTATTTAGGGAAGCAGTGATGGCTTTCACAAAAGATGCTTGTGGCATGAGAAGCATGGGAGGTGGGCAGATTAGAAAGGGTAGTGAGTGGTGGAATGAAGTAAGATTATTAGTGAAAGAGAAGAGAGAGGCATTTGAACAATTTTTGCAGGGAAATAATGCAAATGAGTGGGACATGTATAAAAGAAAGAGGCAGGAGGTCAAGAGAAAGGTGCAAGAGGTGAAAAAGAGGGCAAATGAGAGTTGGGGTGAGAGAGTATCATTAAATTTTAGGGAGAATAAAAAGATGTTTTAGAAGAAGGTAAATGAAGTGCGTAAGACAAGGGAACAAATGGGAACTTCAGTGAAGGGGGCTAATGGGTAGGTGATAACAAGTAGTGGTGATGTGAGAAGGAGATGGAGTGAGTATTTTGAAGGTTTGTTGAATGTGTTTGATGATAGAGTGGCAGATATAGGGTGTTTTGGTCAAGATGGTGTGCAAAGTGCGAGGGTTAGGGAGAATGATTTGGTAAACAGAGAAGAGGTAGTAAAAGCTTTGCGGAAGATGAAAGCCGGCAAGGCAGCGGTTTTGGATTGTATTGCAGTATTTTTTTATATTTTTTATTATACTTTGTCGCTGTCTCCCGCGTTTGCGAGGTAGCGCAAGGAAACAGACGAAAGAAATGACCCAACCCCCCCCATACACATGTATATACATACGTCCACACACGCAAATATACATACCTACACAGCTTTCCATGGTTTACCCCAGATGCTTCACATTCCCTGATTCAATCCACTGACAGCACGTCAAACCCGGTATACCACATCGATCCAATTCACTCTATTCCTTGCCCTCCTTTCACCCTCCTGCATGTTCAGGCCCCGATCACACAAAATCTTTTTCACTCCATCTTTCCACCTCCAATTTGGTCTCCCACTTCTCCTCGTTCCCTCCACCTCCAACACATATCCTCTTGGTCAGTCTTTCCTCTCTCATTCTCTCCATGTGCCCAAACCATTTCAAAACACCCTCTTCTGCTCTCTCAACCACGCTCTTTTTATTTCCACACATCTCTCTTACCCTTATGTTACTTACTCGATCAAACCACTTCACACCACACATTGTACTCAAACATCTCATTTTCAGCACATCCATCCTCCTGCGCACAACTCTATCTATAGCCCACGCCTCGCAACCATACAACATTGTTGGAACCACTATTCCTTCAAACATACCCATTTTTGCTTTCCGAGATAATGTTCTCGACTTTCACACATTCTTCAAGGCTCCCAGGATTTTCGCCCCCTCCCCCACCCTATGATCCACTTCCGCTTCCATGGTTCCATTCGCTGCCAGATCCAGTCCCAGATATCTAAAACACTTTACTTCCTCCAGTTTTTCTCCATTCAAACTTACCTCCCAATTGACTTGACCCTCAACCCTACTGTACCTAATTACCTTGCTCTTATTCACATTTACTCTTAACTTTCTTCTTTCACACACTTTACCAAACTCAGTCACCAGCTTCTGCAGTTTCTCACATGAATCAGCCACCAGCGCTGTATCATCAGCGAACAACAACTTACTCACTTCCCAAGCTCTCTCATCCCCAACAGACTTCATACTTGCCCCTCTTTCCAAAACTCTTGCATTCACCTCCCTAACAACCCCATCCATAAACAAATTAAACAACCATGGAGACATCACACACCCCTGCCGCAAACCTACATTCACTGAGAACCAATCACTTTCCTCTCTTCCTACATGTACACATGCCTTACATCCTCGATAAAAACTTTTCACTGCTTCTAACAACTTGCCTCCCACACCATATATTCTTAATACCTTCCACAGAGCATCTCTGTCAACTCTATCATATGCCTTCTCTAGATCCATATATTCATATATATATATATATATATATATATATTATCCCTGGGGATAGGGGATTAAGAATACTTCCCACGTATTCCCTGCGTGTCGTAGAAGGCGACTAAAAGGGGAGGGAGCGGGGGGCTGGAAATCCTCCCCTCTCGTTTTTTTTTTTTTAATTTTCCAAAAGAAGGAACAGAGAAGGGGGCCAGGTGAGGATATTCCAAAAAAGGCCCAGTCCTCTGTTCTTAACGCTACCTCGCTAACGCGGGAAATGGCGAATAGCTTAAAAGAAAAGAAAAGAATATATATATATATATATATATATATATATTTTTTTTTTTTTTTTATTTGCTTAGTCGCTGTCTCCCGCGTTTGCGAGGTAGCGCAAGGAAACAGACGAAAGAAATGGCCCAACCCACCCCCATACACATGCCTTGATTCAATCCACTGACAGCACGTCAACCCCGGTATACCACATCGCTCCAATTCACTCTATTCTTTGCCCTCCTTTCACCCTCCTGCATGTTCAGGCCCCGATCACACAAAATCTTTTTCACTCCATCTTTCCACCTCCAATTTGGTCTCCCTCTTCTCCTCGTTCCCTCCACCTCCGACACATATATCCTCTTGGTCAATCTTTCCTCACTCATTCTCTCCATGTGACCAAACCATTTCAAAACACCCTCTTCTGCTCTCTCAACCACGCTCTTTTTATTTCCACACATCTCTCTTACCCTTACATTACTTACTCGATCAAACCACCTCACACCACACATTGTCCTCAGACATCTCATTTCCAGCACATCCATCCTCCTGCGCACAACTCTATCCATAGTCCACGCCTCGCAACCATACAACATTGTTGGAACCACTATTCCTTCAAACATACCCATTTTTGCTTTCCGAGATAATGTTCTCGACTTCCACACATTCTTCAAGGCTCCCAGAATTTTCGCCCCCTCCCCCACCCTATGATCCACTTCTGCTTCCATGGTTCCATCCGCTGCCAGATCCACTCCCAGATATCTAAAACACTTCACTTCCTCCAGTTTTTCTCCATTCAAACTCACCTCCCAATTGAATTGACCCTCAACCCTACTGTACCTAATAACCTTGCTCTTATTCACATTTACTCTTAACTTTCTTCTTTCACACACTTTACCAAACTCAGTCACCAGCTTCTGCAGTTTCTCACATGAATCAGCCACCAGCGCTGTATCATCAGCGAACAACAACTGACTCACTTCCCAAGCTCTCTCATCCCCAACAGACTTCATACTTGCCCCTCTTTCCAAAACTCTTGCATTCACCTCCCTAACAACCCCATCCATAAACAAATTAAACAACCATGGAGACATCACATATATATATATATATATATATATATATATATATATACTTTTTTTTATTATACTTAATCGCTGTTTCCCATGTTAGCAAGTTAGTGCCAGGAAACAGACGAAGAATGGCCTATCCACTCATATACACATATATATACATGAACGCCCATACATATACATACACAGACATATACCTATATACACATGAATGTATTCATACTTGCTTGCCTTCATCTATTCCTGTTGCTACCCCGCACCACAGAAAACAGCCTCACTACCCCTCTTCAGTAAGGTAGTGCCAGGAAAACAGACAAAAAAAGCCCACATTTGTTTACACTCAGTCTCTAGCTGTCATGTGTAATGCACCATAACCACAGCTTCCTATCCAGATCCAGGCCCCACAGACCTTTCCATGCTTTACCCAAATGCTTCACATGCCCTGGTTCAGTCCATTGACAGCACATCAACCCTGGTATACCACATCATTCCAAGTCACTCTCTTCCTTGTATGCCTCTCCCCCTCCTGTATGTTCAGGCCCCAATGGCTTAAAATCATTTTCACTCCATCCTTCCACCTCCAATTTGGTCTCCAGCTTCTCCTTGTTCCCTCCACCTCTGACACATATATATTCTTTTTCAATCTTTCTTCACTCATTCTATCCATGTGACCAAACCATTTCAATACACCCACTTCTGTTCTCTCTACCACACTCTTTTTATTACCACACGTCTCTCTTACCCTTTCACTACTTACTCAATCAAACCACCTCACACCACATATTTTCCTCAAACATCTCATTTCCAGCACATCCACCCTCCTCAGCACAACCCTATCTATAGCTTATGCCTCACAACCATGTAACATTGTTGGAACCACTCCTTTAAACATACCCATTTTTGCTGTCCGACATAACGTTCTCGCCTTCCACACATTCTTCAGCGCTCCCAGAACCTTTGCTCCCTCCCCCACCCTGTGATTCACTTCCACTTCCATGGTTTCATCCACTGCTAAATCCACTCCCAGGCATCTAAAACACTTCACATCCTCCAGTTTTTCTCCATTCCAACTTACCTCCCAAGTGACTTGTCCCTCAACCCTACTGAACCTAATATCCTTGCACTTATTCACATTTACTTTCAGCTTTCTTCTTTCACACACTTTACCAAACTCAGTCACCAGCTTCTGCAGTTTCTAACCCGAATTAGCCACCAGCACTGTATCATCAGCGAACAACAACTGACTCACTTCCCAAGCTCTCTCATCCACATCAGACTGCATACTTGCCCCTCTTTCCAAAACTCTTGCATTCACCTCCCTAACAACCCCATCCATAAACAAATTAAACAACCATGGAGACATCCTGCAACCCTGCTGCAAACCAACATTCACTGAGAACCAATCGCTTTCCTAACTTCCTACTCGAACACATGCCTTACATCCTCGATAAAAACTTTTCACTGCTTCTAACAACTTGCCTCCCACACCATATATTCTTGATACCTTCCACAGAGCATCTCTATCAACTCTTATCATATGCCTTCTCCAGATCCATAAATGCTACATACAAATCCATTTGCTTTTCCAAGTCTTTCTCACATATATTCTTCAAAGCAAACACCTGATCCACACATCCTCTGCCACTTCTGAAACCACACTGTTCTTCTCCAATCTGATGCTCTGTACATGCCTTCACCATCTCAATCAATACCCTCCCATACAATTTCCCAGGAATACTCAACAAAATTATACCTCTGTAATTTGAGCATTCGCTTTTATCCCCTTTGCCTTTGTACAATGGCACTATGCAAGTATTCTGCCAATCCTTAAGCACCTCACCATGAGTCATACATACATTAATTAACCTTACTAACCAGTCAACAACACATTCACCCCCTTTTCTAATAAATTCCACTGCAATACCATCCAAACCCGCTGCCTTGCCGGCTTTCATCTTCCACAAAGCTTTTACTACTTCTTCTCTGTTTACCAAATCATTCTCCCTAACCCTCTCACTCTTCACACCACCTCGACCAAAACACCCTATATCTGCCACTCTGTCATCAAACACATTCAACAAACCTTCAAAATGCTCACTCCATCTCCTTCTCACATCACCACTACTTGTTATCACCTCTCCATTTGCCCCCTTCACTGATGTTCCCTTTTGTTCCCTTGTCTTACACACCTTATCTCCTTCCAAAACATCTTATTTTATACATACACTTATTCTATACATGCTCTTATTTCATATACAGGAACAGCATTGATGGTGGGTAACACAAATATATGTGTATTACACCTATCACACCACATAGAAGTTTGAGGAAACTGAATGTCTGATGTGGATGAGGTGAAAATTAGAGGTGTTTTATCTTTAGAAATATTCTAGCTATGTATGTGTCACCTGTTACTATAGTCCTCCAGTACCCCAGGATTACATATAGAAAATAGGTGCAGCTGTTAAGAAATTTCTTCTGTAAATGTGAATTCATGGGGATACCTCCCCCTCCTATCTCATATACATGCAGGAGGGTATAAGGCGTGCAAGGAATAGAGTGCATTGGAACAGTGTGGTATACCGGGGTCGACTTGCTGTCAGTGGATTGAACCAGGGCATGTGAAGCGTCTGGGGTAAACCATGGATAGTTCTGTGGGGCCTGGATGTGGAAAGGGAGCTGCGGTTTTGGTGCATTATTACATGACAGCTAGAGACAGAGTTTGAATGAATGTGGCCTTTGTTGTCTTTTCCTAGCGCTACCTCGCACACGAGGGAGGGGGTTGTTATTTCATGTGTGGCGAGGTGGCAATGGGAAATGAATAAAGGCAGACAATATGAATTATGTACATGTGTATATATGTATATGTCTGTGTGTGTATATATATATATACGTTGAGAGGTATAGGTATGTATATTTGCATGTGTGGACATGTATGTATAAACGTGTGTGTGGGTGGGTTGGGCCATTCTTTCGTCTGTTTCCTTGCGCTACCTCGCTAATGCGGGAGACCGACAAGGCAAAATAGATAAAAATAAAGATGTATATTTATGTATACATTGAAATGTATAGGTATGTATATGTGCTGTGTGTGGACATGTATGTACATAGTGTGTATGTGGGTGGGTTGGGCCCTTCTTTCGTTTGTTTCCATGCACTACCTCGCTAACACAGGAGACAGCAACAAGGTATGATAGATATATAAATAACCTCCCCCTCCTAAATTAATCCAACTAGATTTACCATACAAGTCGCTTACTTCATATTCTTATGTTATTCTTCTTGACTTTCTGTACCAACTATTGATTATCATAATGTTCCACCTAATAGCTTAAATGATCCAACAAACTACATATTTTCCATGGGGTTGCAGTGCATGCATGACCTGCATGTGAATGGCTGTACACTTATAATGGTGTTTGTAGGGGTACTGTGGATAGCAGAAAATTTTCCAAAGTCTTTTTAGTATTGGAAGAGAAGTCTAGAGGTTACTAATGGTACAATAAGACAGCTGGATATTTAAAGAGACACAGAAAGAGTAAGTTCATTAATTGTTGTTGGCCACCAAAATCTTAGAGCTCAACAAGTATTGTTGACTGGTGTTTAATGTTTAGGGACTGTGCATTTGACTTTCATATATTATTGTTGTTGTGGCATGAACATCTGAATCATCAGTGAGAAACTTAGGTTCTAAAGATAGAGCTTCAGTTTGATATTATTAAACCTTTTTTACAGTAGTGTTATATTTCATATGCTAACTACCGGATAATAAGTATCATTTCTTTAAATAACACTTCATAACTGCTTGATTTGTAATATTGTTATGATATATGAAGGGTATACACAATATTGATTGATTTTCTTCACTTGCACTTCTTGTTTGTGTATGTGGAGCTGGGTGTTTTATGGTCCCTGCTTTGATATTTATTTACTTTTTTAGTTACATCCAAGAAAAATTACATTTAGATATAGCATTAGGTGTATAGTTTTCACCTCGGTGCCAAGGATAGATTTTTTCAAGAGTGCATTTTTCTCTGTCTTTTCGTCGTTTGTCCCTTTCCTTCTAGGCACAACTGGTCAACTCTGTGTCGCTTCCCTCTCACCCCGTCACCCCAACCCTCCAGTCTGAGGTAGGACCTCCTGGAGGGGATTATGTTGAATTAAAAGTGGTAATTATAGAAGGAATGATGAAATTGTATGCAGTGTAATCTAAAATTAAAATAGATTTCAGCTTGGCTATCATGTGCAATGAGTAGGTCATAACATAGGGGTTTATTTACATCCAGTTTGTGTGTGCTGTTCTTGTTATGCTTTATCCTTTGAATGATGAAAGTACTTAGAAGTATATGTGGTAAGCATTTTGCCATGGAATTTTGCTTGGAATAGTTTTGAAAATATGGGAAAAAATACCTGCTTTATGTTTTATCATATAAGATTGTATTGTTAAAACTGATATATGCTTAAGTGTTATTTATTGTTTAGAATTGAAAGAAAATGGTAAGATGTCAGCAATAACATACTGTTATATGGTCCTCCTTTCAGGCTCCGCTGTGCAACAGCAACAATGCTGCATCATTCTCAAGCACTCTTTTAGCCCCTCCTTCACAGTCGGAGGTTACTAACACAGTGGATGGACATATTCCCCCAGTGAGACAAAATGGTGTATCCACATGTCATCTGTCTGTCTTGGATTCAACTATTTTTAATGATATCAACTCCAAACAGCTGCCCGCAAGAATAAAACTTTATGAGTTTTATAATGCTCCTATAACAAAGTTCTGGGCTCATTCAGTAAGATATACATTAGTTTATTGCAGTTGAATTTGTTTTGAACCATGTCTTTGCATATGTCACTGATCAGGGCCATAGACAGTGTTTTCCATTTCTATATAATTTTCATGAAAAAAAAAGGATGTTTTTTCCATTGCACTTAATTGCTTCTCATGCCCTTGTTAGGTAACCTCACAAGCTGAGGGATAGTCTCTCATTTGCACACAGCCAGGCTCAAGCATTTATGAAGTTATGAAAATCTATTTCTTCCTTCAGGGGAGGTTAATGAGCAAGGAAAATAGGTGAGCTTTGCTTTCCTTAGGAGTAATAGGTAAAATCCAAGTAATAAACCAGGGGTGATCCCAACATCTGCCTCAAAAGACAGAATCAAATTACACAAACCATTGCTCACTTCAGTATACTCCAAAAGAAATTAACACTTGCTATGAGCTCAGATTCAGATGGGCAGGTGCACATCAAATTCCCTCATTGCTGCAAAACCCTAAACTATGCTATGAGAAATATAAAAGAATAATAGTGGTAAGAAGGGGGGTCAAGAAGATTCAGGAAAGATTGTTCATTGTCCTTCCTTTGTGGGAAGAAATAGCTTTTCATGAGTACTATCTACCTGTCTACTCATATATGTTTGCTGTGTCGCTGTCTCCCGCGTTTGCGAGGTAGCGCAAGGAAAACAGACAAAAGAAATGGCCCAACCCACCCCCATACACAATGTACACACACACACGCCCACACACGCAAATATACATACCTATACATCTCAATGTACACATATATATATACACACACAGACACATACATATATACCCATGCACACAATTCACACTGTCTGCCCCTATTCATTCCCATTGCCACCTCGCCACACATGGAATACCATCCTCCTCCCCCCTCATGTGTGCGAGGTAGCACTAGGAAAAGACAACAAAGGCCCCATTCGTTCACACTCAGTCTCCAGCTGTCACGCAATAATGCCCGAAACCACAGCTGTCTACTCATATATCTGTTTATATTTCTGTCTGTCTCTCCCTCTCTCTCTCTCTCTCTCTCTCTCTCTCTCTCTCTCTCTCTCTCTCTCTCTCTATCTGTCTGTCTATCTGTCTATCTATCTATCTGTCTATCTATCAGTTTATCTCACTTTATTTGTTTGTATGTCTTTCTGTCTATTTATGTGTTTGCTGTTTGTTTTTCTGTCTTTTGGTTTTTCTATTAGTCTCTCTCTATGCCTTTTATGTATCTGTGTATATATCCGCTTATCTGTCTGTCTTTTTATCCAAGTCCTTCTGCTAGTTTGCCTATTTGCCTATCTATGTATCTGTTTACTTGACTTTGTATCTGTTATGTCTGTGTATTTCTCTCTTTATCTATATGTGTCTGCTTATCTGTCTTATCTGTCAGTCTTTCAGTATATTTATTTCTCTGTCTATCTAGCCACAACCCTAAACAGGACAGTCATGAAAAACCTACTCACAATTAACTCTGAAATAACTTTTCATTTATACTTCACTCCCCCCTGATACTCACAGCTCAATTGAAACATTAAAGAACTCCCCTGCAACAGGCCTGAACAAAATCAAACTTCCACATAAAACTCTTTGGTCCATTGCGGTTTCAGAAGTGGTAAAAGATGTGTGGATCAGGTGTTTGCTGTAAAGATTATGTGACAAATACTTAGACAAACAAATGCATGTGTATATGGCATTTATGGATCTGGAGAAAGCATATGATAGGGTAGATATACTTTTTAGAAGTTTGTACGAATATACAGTGTGGGAAGAAAGCTGCTAGAAGCAGTGAGATGTTTTTATTTAGGGTGTAGGATGTAAGATGTAGGATGTAAGGCATGTGTACTTGTAGGAAGAGACGAAAGTGATTGGTTCTCAATGAATGTAGGTTTGCGGCAGGGGTGTGTGATGTCTCCATGGTTGTTTAATTTGTTTATGGATGGGGTTGTTAGGGAGGTGAATGCAAGAGTTTTGGAAAGAGGGGCAAGAATGAAGTCTGTTGTGGATGAGAGAGCTTGGGAAGTGAGTCAGTTGTTGTTCGCTGATGATACAGCACTGGTGGCTGATTCATGTGAGAAACTGCAGAAGCTGGTGACTGAGTTTGGTAAAGTGTGTGAAAGAAGAAAGTTAAGAGTAAATGTGAATAAGAGCAAGGTTATTAGGTACAGTAGGGTTGAGGGTCAAGTCAATTGGGAGGTAAGTTTGAATGGAGAAAAACTGGAGGAAGTAAAGTGTTTTAGATATCTGGGAGTGGATCTGGCAGCGGATGGAACCATGGAAGCGGAAGTGAATCATAGGGTGGGGGAGGGGGCGAAAATCCTGGGAGCCTTGAAGAATGTGTGGAAGTCGAGAACATTATCTCGGAAAGCAAAAATGGGTATGTTTGAAGGAATAGTGGTTCCAACAATGTTGTATGGTTGCGAGGCTTGGGCTATGGATAGAGTTGTGCGCAGGAGGGTGGATGTGCTGAAAATGAGATGTTTGAGGACAATGTGTGGTGTGAGGTGGTTTGATCGAGTAAGTAATGTAAGGGTAAGAGAGATGTGTGGAAATAAAAAGAGCGTGGTTGAGAGAGCAGAAGAGGGTGTTTTGAAATGGTTTGGGCACATAGAGAGAATGAGTGAGGAAAGATTGACCAAGAGGATATATGTGTCGGAGGTGGAGGGAACGAGGAGAAGTGGGAGACCAAATTGGAGGTGGAAAGATGGAGCGAAAGAGATTTTGAGTGATCGGGGCCTGAACATGCAGGAGGGTGAAAGGCGGGCAAGGAATAGAGTGAATTGGATCGATGTGGTATACCGGGGTTGACGTGCTGTCAGTGGATTGAATCAGGGCATGTGAAGCGTCTGGGGTAAACCATGGAAAGCTGTGTGGGGCCTGGATGTGGAAAGGGAGCTGTGGTTTCGGGTATTATTGCATGACAGCTAGAGACTGAGTGTGAACGAATGAGGCCTTTGTTGTCTTTTCCTAGTACTACCCCGCACACATGAGGGGAGAGGGGGATGGTATTCCATGTGTGGCGAGGTGGCGATGGGAATGAATAAGGGCAGACAGTGTGAATTGTGTGCATGGGTATATATGTATGTGTCTGTGTGTGTATATATATGTGTACATTGAGATGTATAGGTATGTATATTTGCGTGTGTGGACGTGTGTGTATATACATGTGTATGGGGGTGGGTTGGGCCATTTCTTTCGTCTGTTTCCTTGCGCTACCTCGCAAACGCGGGAGACAGCGACAAAGCAAAATAAAAAAAATAAAGACTTGTATAGGAGTAGGAAGAGAGGAGAGTGAATGGTTCCAAGTGAAGGTTTGTCTGCAGCAGGGTTGTGTGATGTCACCATGGTTGTTCAGTTTGTTTATGGATGGGATGATGAGGAAGGTAAATGAAAGAGTCTTGGAGAGAGGGGCAACATTGCTGTCTGTGAGGGGGGGGGCTTGGGAAGTGAGTAATTTTTTGTTTGCTGATGATACAGCACTGTTGGCGGATGCAAGTGGGAAACTGTAGAATTTGATGACTGAGTTTGTAAGTGTGTCAAAGGAAAAAGTTTATGAGTGACTGTGAATAAAAGCAAAGTTATTAGGTTTAACAGGGTTAAGAGACAAGTTAGTAGGGATGTGAGTTTGAATGGAGAAAAATTGGAGGAAGTCAAGTGTTTTAGGTACCTGGGGATGGACATGGCAGCAAATGGAACCATGGAAACACAAGTGAGTAATAGCGTGGGTGAAGGAGTGAAGATTCTGGGAGCACTGAAGAATGTGCAGAAAGAGACAATGTTATCTGGGAGGGCAAAAATGAGCATGTTTGAAGGAATAGTAGTCCCACCAATATTATATGGATGTGAAGCATACGTTGTATAGATAAGGCTGTGTGGAAGAGGATGAATTTGCTGGAAATTAAATGGCTGAGGATAATATGTGGTGTGAGATAGTTTGATCAAGTAAGTAATGAAAGGGCAAGAGAAATGTGTGGAATGAAAAAGAGTGTGGTTAAGAGAGCAGAAATGGTATGGACATATGGAGAGAAAGATTGAGGAAACGTTGACGAAGAGGTTATATTTGTCAGGAATGGAGGGAACAAGGAGAATGGGGAGACCAAGTTGGAGATGGAAGGATGAAATGAAAATGATTTTGAGTATTAAGGGCATGAACATGTGGAATGTGAAAAGCATGCGCGGGATAGAGTGAATTACGATGATGTGGTACACTAGGGTCGACATGCTGTCAGTGGACTGAACCAGGGCATATGAAATGTCGAGGGTAAACCATGGAAAGGTTCATGGTGCCTTTTTGTCAATAGGGAGCTGTGGTGTCAGTGCATTACACGTGACAGCTAGAGAATGGAAGTGAACAGATGTTGTCTTTCTTCATCTGTTCCTGGTGCTACCTCACTAATGAAGGAACTATAATCAGTTTTGAGCAAGAAATTAACTATTGGAGAAAACAATCATTCAAAGGGGGATTACTGTATAACAAAATGATCCAAGATGGGAACTGTTAGGCAAGGAAATGCTCTGGAGTGTGAGCCACTACACATACAGATGGTCTGCAAAGAAACTGCAAAACAAGGAAATAGTCGTGGTTGGGAACTGCTTGGCAAGGGCGTGGTTCAAAACATGAATTACTAGGCAAGTGAAGGGGAATTGGTTACTTATATGTTTCCATTTTTTAAACTCTCTTGAGGGCTTTAAAGAAATGTAATGCCAAAGCAAAATGGGTGAATAGAACGGATTCTGTTTGTGTTTGTACACAAAGTTCTGTTGGTAAGTAACATGGCTTCTTTGACAGAAAACATTTTGAGCACATTTTTTCACAGAACTTCACATTTTTAGGGCTGTTGCACTTGCAACTGAATCTGTAAAATGCAATGACAGTCAGATTTCCTAGAAGTAAGATTTTTTAAGTTTCAAGATAATTGCTCTGGTAGTTATTGTTATAGAGGAAAAGAGGATCTTTCTTTCCTACTTTTCCTACTTTTCACTTGTAATGTTGAAGAGAGCTGTTCTGCAAGTCATGCTTAGAGAACAACTTGCCATTAATCATTCTAATAGTCTGAAAAAAAGAATTTACAAGTCTGAAATTGAAACACAGCTTTGTAGGTAGCAGTTGTGTATCCTAACCATAGAAACAGCATGGGAAAATGGAATATGTGTACCACCAAAGTGCAGCAGCCAAAGATTGCTTCTGCAGTTGCACTCAGCATCTCAGTATCAGTAGCTGTAAGATGAAAGTAAAAAATGTGCAATAGAAACAAAGTACATTGAATATGAGTCACAGGATGAAAACACTAAATAGCTGTTTCACAGTAAAATATGCGTGAAGACTCACAAAAGGTATGAGAGAAAATAAGGGGCCTGCAGCTCCTAATCATATCTTGATTGCAAAAATCCTTCACATTTATAATATTTCAGTTAGAATGGAATGACCGAAACATTAGTTTGACCAACACAGACGAATTTTTAAAAGATGCTTAGGTTGGTGATGGAAAGGTGCAATAAAAGTAACAGACACAGCATATAGATTGCAAAATGATAATGACCGTTGCCTGTTGCTGACGTGAGTGAAAACCAGGAATGGGGTATTGAGTGTGCTACATCTGAATTTAAGCTTATGATGGAAGCCTTGTTCCCTCTCAAGAGATAACAGCAGTCGTTCTTCCACACATTATTATCCCAAAGAACAGAGGAAGGAATTACCCACAAGCTATTAGTAGGAATTTGCCTATTATTAACAAGAAGAGTTAGGCTATTTCATTTCTTTTGTTCACTATCTGACTCCTGTTATGAAGAAATTGTCGTTTAAAACATTGAATAATTTCAACAGATTGCATATGTATTCTTCCTGTGCCTCTACACATATGTTGTCCTGGTTAGACTTCCAAAGCAACCAGAATGGATGGAATGGTATGTGGTTGCTTACATCTCAACTCTCATCCTTGAGAAAATACGTGAAATACTCTCCACTGAACCTGTTGAACTCAAGTAAGTAGTTACAAGCAATTTCTTAATGTGGATTTGGGTATCAGTAGTTCCAGTTTTTCTGTAGATAAGTAAACATTTTATAAGGAAAGAGAGAAGCTTATCATAGAGGATGGTATAAATGCAATGTGTGAATTTAAAAGTTTGGATAATAGATTTATTTGGCCATAAGAAAAGCATGAAAAAAAAATTACTTTTAACTTTAGATAACTCTAATTTTGATATATATACCTCACCCCCACTTTGCAAGGGAAGTGTGTCCCTTCCCTCTTAGTGACCACTCTGACATACAACTTATAGGTATACTTAGCAGACTTATGACAGGCATTCTCCCAGTCCTTAGGTACTTTGTCTTGGTCCAGACATACAAATGAAAATCTCAACTGACCAATCAACGACATTGTTGTCCCTCATTTGAGATATTCATCATGCAATCCCTTCCATTCCAGCTGCTTTGCCACACCTCATCTTATGCAAGGCTTTCACCATTTTATCTCTTTTTGGAAACCAACGCCATGACTCTTTCACTCCACATACCACCTTGTTTCAAAAACCCACATCTCCCACTCTGTCATCCGACATATTTAAGTCATTCAAAGTACCTACTCCATCTCTTCTTCACTTTTTTTTTTTTACTTAGGTGTTTTCCACTGTGAAAACACTATTTAACTTGTTATCCAGTTCCTTACGTGTCCTTACATCATCCTCAACAATTCTTCACTCTTGATTCTTTAACACAATTAACATGATGAATTTACAGAAAAGTTTCAGATTTTTACTGACATATTCTTTTCAAAGTTTGTTTTTTTTTCTCCTCTCTTATCCTGGTGTGCTTGTTCCTCACTCTCTTATATTTTTGTAAATACTGCCTGACTGGATTGCTGTCTGTATCTTCACCATTGTACATCTCAAAGTTCCTTTGCTTTTTGACATCATTTAATTATCCAGTTTCTCTTACAATTCCCTCTGTATTTATGGCTAGAGGTACCCATATTCTGGAGGTACCTATTTTCGTACTCCTTCATGGTAAGTTTAATGGAATCTCACTGCAAAGCCCTGTTTCAATCTATATTACCACAGAAACTGTTAAGGTTTGTGTAAGTTCCAAGATTATATCCCTTTTTACTGTCTTGTCCTACCTCTACCCTTTTAATGTTCTCATTACCACATAGCATACTTGATATTTGCTTGATAATTTTTTTTCCGGTTCAAGTATCATATATAGTATTCTCAGTATCCATGTGAGAAGATAAGATCTAGTAATATGTGTGTGTCTTTGTGTAGTCTATTTTTTCTAGTGCAGCATCTTTTCTATTTTTGTTATGTGTGCTTTGTATACTGAATAATCTGTATTTTTAGTTTTGTTTTCCATTTATATAAGTAAACGCATATATATGAAAGGGTATAGAATTAATAAGGGAAATGATTCTGGTAGTGCCTTGAAGTATTTTTTCCATTCATAATCATTTGTCTTTACAGGCAGAAAATTGCAGTATGGTCTGATAAGCTGTGGAATGTTTGCGACATGATTTTTGCAGTGCTCTTCATGGCTGCTTTGCCCCTAAGATTCCAGGAACAAACTATGCAAACTGGACGTGTGATATATTGCGTTGATATCATATATTGGTCAGTTTCATGTGTGATTATTTTGGGAGTAAATTTGATGTACTTGATTATTTTTCAAGAGGTTAAGGATAGATTGATGAAAAGATTCCCTATAGATTAATGAAAATATTCCCAACTATGAATATTTTCTGAATTGCTGTTTTATCATGGCTGAAGCCTTTTCAGGTTTCCAATAAACTTTGACTGGACCATTTTAAGGGATAGAGGATGAAAAGGGAATGTAGTGCATTTGAGAAAATGAGAGCCTAGTTGGTATCATCATCATAAGCATGCTACATCACCGATCTTGCTTGGAACAGATTTGGCCTTAGCCCTTTAATACTTGATTATTTAATCATCCTTTGTATTTCTGAATATAATTGTTTAACATTTTCCCATAATCTGAATGCACTCTATGTTCTTTTCAGAGGACATCTAAATGTTTCCCAGAATGCATTAATAGTGCCCTTGTATAAAGGTAATGTTTAAATCATTATAAGTTCATTGAGTATACAGTACTCTGTACCCAGTCCGGTGTTTGGGAGGGTAGTGATTGAAAAGATAAAGCTGTGCACAAAGTTGGGGAGCAACAATGTCATTTCAGAAGAGACAAGGGACATTTAGACCAGGTGTTTGATTTGAAGAATGTGTGTGTGAATTATTTGGAGAAAGAGTGATTTGTATGAGGCATTAATGGATCTGGAGAAACCATATGGTAAGGTTGATAGAAATGGTTAATTCAAGATGCTGCTTTAAGTATATGGGATAAATGAAAATGTACTGAAAACAAGGGAGAGTTTTTATGAATAGAGCAAGGTATGCATGCATAGTAGTAGAAATAGGGGAGTTGCATGGTTCCTGATGAAAGTGGATCTGCATCAAGGATATGAGATGTCATGATGGCTTTTGAGCCCTTAAATGGCAGAATAGTTTTGGAAATCTCATCACCGTATGGATAAGAAAAAGTCAAAGTATTTGCCTTTATCAATTGATAAATTGACATGCAAAAGTTGAAAAAAATCATGAAAGGTAATGTAACTATTTTTGTGTTGGTGGAGTGCTAAGTAAATGAGAGGAGAGGGTGTGGTTGACATGCCTGAAAGCGTAAGAAAAGGGACGTGGAGATCTTGTTTCTTTCTCTTGAAGTTGCTTTTGCAATACACTTTTGATTCTCTCACACACGTGCAAACACACACTTACACACACACACACACACACAGAGTCTTGGTGGTGAATAACACAAAAAACTTAGAAATATTGCAGTATGCACACTGAAAGTAAGAGGGAGGAGTGGCAGCTCTATCATTTCACTTCAACATAAGAAGGAAGGATATGAAAGGCCTGTCTGTTTGTATCCAACAAGAGTACTCTGATCTCTTACACAGGAATAGTGTTGGTGATGATAACATTATATAGAGGTCCCTTGCCTACCCTTGTTTTGAGTATACATGCTTAGAATAATGTATACCATTCTACAAACCACAGCATCAAGTTTTAAGTACCCTTGGTTCTTCATTACCAAAATTTTATCCATGCATTGGTTGAGTGTCAAGTGGCCATTACCTCCTTGTGGTCCAGCCCAGCAGACCACCAATTTTAGGAAGAGACAGGAGGAGTCAGAACTAAGCAGTGTTGCTTGGGCAATTGTTGATGTAGCCCATTGTGTGGCATATCTGGCTGGCTGATCTGTAGGGGTATGGAGATGCAGCATCAGTGATGACATACTACCACTGAAATATTACCTTATATCATAAGAATTTTTTTGATTACACATGACATTCTTTTACCCTGAAATGTTAATCATAGGACTTAACATATCTATTTCAAAGGTCACTCCCCCTTACTCCCCATTTTCCTTAGGCCATATACCTTGCCAATCATGATTTTGCCACAAAGGATCTTCCAGGAAAGTAACTCCAGTGGTTGGCAAGGGACCTCTGTATATAGAAATATTACAATATGCACATTAGATAATACACTGCACACATTGAATAATACACTACACACTATAGTTTGCTGTCAGAATATACTTAGAAATATTCTGGCTCATTATTATCATGTTTTCAAAATTCTACCTTACTCCAAGACTATGTAAAAGAGAAAATTAATTGCAGTTGTTTCATATTCTCCAAGTGTGAAAGTGGTAGGGACACAGAAAGGTGGGAATGCAGATGGAGGGATCCCATGTTGATTCCCTTCCCCTTACTCCCAGTAAAATCACTCTCTGATCCCTATTTCTTCACATTTCATTTGTTTTTCATCTTCACTTTCCTCTCTAACTGAGACATACTCTGCATGCCACCCACAGTAGGAATCCCTTCTATCCTCATAAGGCTCCTGCAGCACTCAGGAAGTAGGCGTGTGCACCAGTCGGAACCACAGCTCATAAAATGTTGCATATGTGTCTGCGTGTAGAGAGTGCAGGACAGATGAGCTGTAACTGCTTGGTGTCTTCTTATGGTAGTTGCATTGAGGGCATGAAGGTCATGGAATATGTTGAATTGTTGTTTGTTGTGTTGTAGTGATGGGTGATGTCCAAATCATAAGTGGGAGGGTATGACTCATATTTGTTTAGGGGGATGTGGTTTCAGGAGGCTGAATATCCAGAGGATTGGATTTGAATTCTGAGTTGGGAGGTCAGTACTTTAGCGCTTGTTGGGTTATCTCAGTGTCAATGTGTTTTGTCTCTATGATTCTTGAAGATGGAGGGATGTGTGCATAGAGGTTGCTGAAGTGTGAGTCAGCAATAAGCTTTTTATTTCTTCTTGGGGGAAGATGGTTAGTTATAGAGAGATTAAGATGGGAGGGAGTCTTGGGCTGTTGCATAGATTTGGATGCTGAGAATGTCAAGGTGGACCTGTTTCAGGAGAATCTATGTTTCATTGTGACGGTGTTGAGTGTTTGTTATTGCTTGGCAGCAAGTGATTTCTGAGAGTATTATTTTGTGTGGTTTGCAGCTTTGTTATATTTGCTTTTGATGGGATGAAAAACCAGGGAGGTGAGTAATAGTTGAAAGTGGAGCAAATGAATTATTCATAAGAGATGGGTTTTTTCCCAAAAGTCTGGTGTCAGTATAAGGGCATTATTTTGTGTTTTAGTTTTATGCTCATGTTTGTGGTATGAATGTTAAGTGTGTAGTAAGTTATTTAGAATGATTTATGACTGGAGTGACTGAAGACTTCAGTGGAGGTGCAGACAGTCTGTTCAGGATGGTGTTAGGGTGATATGATGTGATTGTAAGGTCATTTGCATATGAAAGGACTCTCATGTTGAGGTTTGCTTGAGGTAAGTAGAAGTTGTGTCAGAAGAGACTGAAGAGTGTTGGAAAAAGAAGTTTCTTGTGAAACTTTGTTACAGAGTTTTATTGTTTTACAGGTAAAGCCATTGTGGGTGTTTCTGGCATGGCTGCCAGCTACGAAATTGGCCAACTACTTCTTATCTTTGTTGTGGAGGGTGGTGTTAAGTATTTCTTGTGTGAGGTTGTGTTTAGGGATAGCATCAAATACCTTTTTGATGTTAATTGCCATTGATGCTGTGTTTAAAGGGGTTGTGGTTGGTTGGATCCATCTAGGATATGTTATCTGAGTTCAATGTGTAGTGTGATGGTGGAGTGTTTTGGTTTGAAGCCATGTTGTGTGGGTAAAAGTGGGATGTTTTGTTTGATTTTGTTGGAGATCATTTTTACTCAGACTTTGATACATATGACTATATGTATTCCTTCTCATCACTAAGGTCATTGGCATAACCAGACTTTACTCTCATATGCCACACATGAAGAGTCACCTTCAAGAGGTTGTATCATTGTCAATGGCTGAAAAGAAATACAAACTCTTTGAGGAACTTTCTTCTCTTAAGGAGACCATTGTTTCCCTGTTACCTTGAAGATGCAAGAGCCTCATTGAAATGGTCCTGGGAATACATAATGAAAAAAGAGCTTTGATCATCCAACTGCATTCGTATCTTTTGCAGGGTGCTATACACCCGATCTGAGAGGTCAGCAAGTGTGTATATCTATCTATGTGTGCTCCTACACCATATCTAAAGAAGCACAAAGGGTTCTTAAAGAGGGTTCAGAGATGGGCAACAAAGATAGACATAGTGAAGAGAGCTAAGATACACAGAAAGACTGGAGGTTTTAGATTTACCCACCAGGGAAGAGTGAGGAGTGGCCTGATCACAACTTTTAAGTTTTTAAAAGGGATTAATGATGTGGACAGAGGACAGTTCTTGGGGAAATGTAGGGATATACCAACCAGAAGACATAACACAAAATGAAGAAACTTGTAAATAAGGATGAAAAGAAATACTTTTATGGTGGTAGATGAATGGAACAGATTGAATAAGGACATGGTTAATGCAGACATCATTCGTAGATTTAAGGGGTTGCACAATAGTAGAGATGGGGCCCCATGAGTGAAAAACTCCCTCCCCAACAGTCCAAATAGATAATTATAGCCCCCTGTTGAAAACCAGGCCCATAGACCTTTCTGTGATTTCCCCTGGCTGCTTCATGTGCTCAGATTCAGTCCATTGACAGCATGTCATTCCCTGTATACCAAATTGCTCAAGTTCCCTGTATCCTGTACATGCCTTTCGCTTCTTTTATGTCCAGGCCCCAAGCACTCAGGATCTTATTCCCTCCATCCTTCCATTTCCAGTTTGGTTTCCCTCATCTTCATGTACCCTCCACTTCTGACACATGCATCCTCTTTGTCAACCACTCCTCACTCATTCTCTCCATATGTCAAAACCATTTCAGCACACCATCTTCATGAGGAAGGTGGAAGCTGGGCAGGTGAGAAAGAGTAGTGAGTGGTGGGATAAGTAAATTAAGTTGCTAGCAAAAGAGAAAAGAGAGATGAATGGGCAGTACTCAGAGGGAAATAGTGCGAGTGATTGGGAAATGTACAATAGTAAATGGAAGAGGTCAAGAGGAAGGTGCAGGGAGAATAAAAAGAATGTTTGGAAGGAGGGCAGTAGAGTGAGCAAAACAAGAGAACAAATGGTAGCAATGAAGAATAGGGCAAACGGTGAAGTGGTAACAGGCAGTGATAATTTGAAGAAAAAATGAAGAGAGTACTTTGAAAGACTGCTGAATGTGTTTGATGATAGGGTGGCAGATGTACAGTGTTTGGGGTAGGGAAAAATACAAAGTGACAGTTATGGCAAGTGGTATGATGAAAAGAAAGGAAGTAGTGAAAGCCTTTCATAGTATGAAATGTGGCTAGGCAACTGTACTGGATGTTACTGCAAGTGAATTTCTTAGCAAAAGGGGGTGGGGGGGAGACTATGGTGTCAATTGATTGGTTAGAATTTTCAATATATGTTTATATCTTAGTGATGTGCCTTAGGATTGGTGGAAAGCATGTGCAGTGCCACTGTATTAGGGCTAGGGGTACAAAGGTGAGTGTTTGAAAAACAGAGGCATAAGTTCATTGAGTGTATCTGGTGTGCTCTGTGGAAGAGTGGTGAATGAGAAGTGGTGGCATGCAGAGAACTTTGGATTGGAGAAGAACAATGTGGTGTCAGGAATGGCAGAGGTTGTGAGTTTCAGGTGTTTGCTTTGAAGAACATGCCAAATACATAGAGAAAAAGAAGGATTTCTTTGAGGCATTTATGAATATACAGAAAGCATATGACAGGATTGATAGATGATTTGTGGGAAGTGTTTCAAATATATGATGTACGAGAAAAACTATAGGAATGAGTTTTTATCAAAAGAGTAAGGCATGTGTGTGAGCAGGAGGAGAGGATGGTGAGTGGCTATAGGTGAAGGTGGCTGTTTGATTTGTCTATGTATAGTTTGGTGAGGGAGGTAACTGCAAGGATCTTGAAGCAAGAAGTAAGTATGTAGTTAGGAGGGCCTGGGAGGTGAGTCATTTGTTGTTTGCTGATGGCATGGCACTGGAGGCAGATTTGAATAAGACTTTGCAGTACCTGATGTCTGAATTTAGGAGGTTATGTAGAAAGACAAAAGTTGAAAGTAAATGTGAATAACTGCAAGGCTATTAGGTTTAGCATTGCAAAGGTACAGGTTAGTTGGGGTGTGAGTTTGAAAAGAGAAAAGCCAGAGAAAATGATGTAATTTTGATACCTCCGAGTGGACACAGCAGTGAATAGAACTACGGAAGTCGAGGTGAGTCACCGCATGAGTGAACAGAAAGTACAGGGAGTATTAAGGAAGGAGTGGAAAAAGAGGTCACTTTGTGAAAGGGTGAAAATGGGTATGTTTGAAGGAACAGTATTCCCAGTGGTGTTGTATGGATGCAAGGCATGGGTTATAGATGAAAATTTACAAAAGATGGTAGATGCTTTGTAAATGATAATCATTACCTCATCAGTTGACAACATTTTGTGGTAAACTTATATATCATCAGTAGATGATTATAAAAGCTTAGTGATTAATTTACTAATTAAACAGTCAATATACTGAGGATAATTTCACATTACTTAGGTACAAGTCTAATTCTTTTTGTTGAGGTGATTGATTTGAGTTACACGTTTGATAGGCCAAATGCAAGTGAATTTATGATTGTTGTATTTGAAGCTTTGCAAATCATTTACAGAAGAAGACTGTTGAAACATGCCCAGGTTTCACAAACATATTACAGAACTTTTGGGCAGTCTTTTGTGTATGTAACCAATAATCTTTTTGTGTCATAACTTGAATGCTTTCAACAAAGCAGCACATTGTTTTGATACCACTGGATCTGGGCAGTCCATAACTGGACCTTACACTACTATGGATAAAATGAATCTGGTAGCTAGCAAGCATTTGCAACAGATTCAGGGACCCTAGTGGTAGGAATAAAAAATAAGTAACTTTCATTTATTTAAGGAGCTTACTGACTGGGTCATAGAAGTGCTGATACTTTATTAGGGTGGTTGGAATCTTTCAGTCATCAGTCATTGTTTTTCTGCTCTAAATGAACAAGACCGGCAAATATGATTTTTGAAGCTTTTCTTATTGGAGAAATAATAAGAATGAAATTCTTCTAAGACATAATGAAAAGGTTTACTGATTCTGAATTTTTATTACAGGTATCTAAGAGTTCTGGAAATTTTATCTGCTAACAAGTATCTTGGTCCACTGGTGATGATGATGGGAAAGATGATAAAGAACATGGCTTATTTTGTGGTGTTGCTTTTGGTTGTACTTATGGCATTTGGTGTTTGCCGACAAAGTATCCTCTTCCCCAACGAGGACCCACACTGGAGACTTGCTAGGCATATATTTTACCAGGTATGATGAGAGCATTCTGTAAGTATATAGTGCAAAACTTTTGCTTAATATCTGCAAATTGGTCATCACTTATTTGATAATTATGTGTGGACTGAAGTATAATTGTAGGATGACTATGGCTATTTTTGAAGTGATAATCCAAGGAAGAAAGAAAATTTGTTAGGATTTTTTTTTTATTGAGGGGGAGAGAGATGACTGTTAGGATGATAATGTAATAGAAATAGTAATGACTAAAGGGGGAGGGAACAGGGGGGCTGGAAACCTTCCCCTTCTTGTATTTTAATTTCTAAAAGTGGGAACAGAAGGAGTCAACCCGGGAGTGCTCATCCTCCTTGAAGGCTCAGATTAGGGTGTCTGAATGCATGTGGATGTAACCAAGATGAGAAGAAAGGAGGGATAGGTATTATGTGTCAGGAAGGAAATGTAGGTTTTCTGGCCCTGAGTGAAATGAAACTCAAGGGTAAAGGGGAGAATGGTTTGGAAAAGTCTTGGGAGTTGGTGAGAGGACAAGAGCTAAGGAAGGAGTAGCACTACTTCGGAAGCAGGAGTTGTGGGAGTGTGTCATAGAGCATAAGAAAGTAAATTCTAGATTGATGTGGGTTAAACTGAAAGTGGATAGAAAGAGATGGATGATTATTGGTGCTTATGCACCCGGTCATTAGAAGAAAGATCATGAGAGGCAAGTGTTTTGGGAGCAGCTGAGTGAGAATGTCAGCAGCTTTGGTACACGGGATCAGCTATTAGTGATGGATGAATTAAATCCAGAGGTGAGTAATGTGGCAGTTGAGGGTATAATAGGTGTACCTAGGGTATTCAAAGTTGTGATTGAAAATGGTGAGGAGCTTGTGGGTTTTTGTGCTGAAAAAAGACTAGGGATTGGGAATACCTGGCTTAAAAAGAGCGATATTTATAAGTATTCGTATGTGAGTGGGAGAGATGGTCCAAGGGCATTATTGGATTACATGTTAATTGATAGGCATATGAAAGAGTCTTTTAGATGTTAATGTGCTGAGAGGGGCATCTAGTGGGATGCCTGATCACTGAAGATATATAGAGGTTTTCAGAAAAGAGAAAATGTTGGGGAGAAGAGAGTGGTGGCATGAGAAAGGTGGGAGGTGGGCAGATTAGAAAGGCTAGTGAGTGGTGGGATGAAGAAGTAAAGTTGTAAGTGAAATAGAAAAGAGAGGCGTTTGTATGATACTTACAAGAAAGAAGTGCAAATGACTGGGAGATGTATTAAAGAAAGTGGCAGGAGGTCAAGAGGAAGGTGGGAGAGTTGAAAAAGAGTGCAAATGAGAGTTGGGGTGAGAGAGTATCATTAAACTTTAGGGAAAATAAAAAGATGCTTTAGAAGGAGGTAAATAATGTGTGTAAGACAAGAGAACAAATGGGAACAGTGAAGGGGGCAAGGAGGGAAGTGATAACAGGTAGTGATGAAGTGAGAAGGAGATGGAGTGAGTATTTTGAAGGATTTTGAATGTGTTTGATGATAGAGTGGCAGATGTAGGGTGTTTTGGTCTGGGTGGTGTGCAAAGTGAGAGGGTTAGGCAGAATGGTTTGGTTAAGAGAGAAGAGACAGTGAAAGCTTCGCAGAAGGTGAAGTCTGGCAAGGCTGTGGGTTTGGATGGTATTGCAGTTGAATTTATTAAAAAGGGAGTGACTGGTTGTTGAATGGTTAGTGAAAATAATCATTGTATGTATGGATCATGGTAAAGTGCCTGATGATTGGTGGCATGCATGCATAGTGCCATTGTACGAAGGCAAAGGGGATAAAGTTGAGCATTCAAACTACAGAGGCATAAGTGTGTTGAGTATTCCTGGGAAATTTTGTGGGAGGGTATTGATTGATAGGGTGAGGAATATACAGAGCATCAGATTGGGGAAGGGCAGTGTGGTTCAGAAATGGTGGAGGATATTTGGATTAGGTGTTTGCTTTAAAGAATTTGTGTGAGAAATACTTCAAAAAACCAACTGATTTGTATGCAGCATTTATGGATTTGGAGAAGGCATATGATAGGGTTGATAGAGATGCTTTGTGGAAGGTCTTAAGAGTTCTGGTGTGGAAGGTAAGCTGCTACAAGCAGTGAAAAGTTTTTATCAAGGATGTAAGCATGTGTACAAGTAAGAAGAGAGGAGAGTGATTGGTTTCCAGTGAAGGTTGGTCTGTGGCAGGGGTGTGTGATGTCCCCCATGGTTGTTTAATTTGTTTATGGATGGGGTGGTTAGGGAGGTGAATGCAAGAGTTTTGGAGAGAGGGGCGAGTATGCAGTCTGTTGGGGATGAAAGGACCTGGGAAGTGAGTCAGTTGTTGTTCACCGATGATACAGCGCTGGTGGCTGATTCACATGAGAAACTGCAGAAGTTGGTGAATGAGTTTGGAAAAGTGTGTGAAGGAGAAACTTGAGAGTAAATGAGAATAAGAGCAAGGTTATTAGGTTCAGTAGGGTTGAGGGACAAGTTAGTTGGGATGTAAGTTTGAATGGAGGAAAATTGGAGGAAGTGAAGTGTTTCAGATATCTGGGAGTGGACTTAGCAGCGGATGGAACCATGGATGCAGAAGTTAGTCACAAGGTGCGGGAGGGGCTGAAGGTTCTGGGAGCCATGAAGAATGTGTGGAAGGAGAGAATGTTATCTTGGAGAGCAAAAATGGGTGTGTTTGAGGGAATAGTAGTTCCAACAATGTTTTATGGTTGTGAGCCATGGGCTATAGATAGGGTTGTATGGTGAAGGGTGGATGTGTTGGAAATGAAATGTTTGAGGACAATAAGTGGAGTGAGGTGGTTTGATCAAGTAAGTAATGAAGGGGTAAGGGAGATGTGTGTAAATACAAAGATTGTGGTTGAGAGAACAGAAGAAGGTGGGTTGAAATTAATTGGACATATGGAGAGAATGAGTGAGGAAAGATTGACAAAGAGGATGTACATGTTAGAGGTGAAGGGAACAAGAAGTGGGAGACCAAATTGGAGGTGGAAGGATGGAGTGAAAAAGATTTTAAGCGATTGGGGCCTGAACATACAGGAGGGTGAAAGGTGTGCAAGGAATGGAGTGAATTGGAACAATCTTTTTTCATCTTTTTTTAGAAGATGTTCTTCTTCCAATCTAAAGATCATCATGGATTTGCACCTAATAACCTTTCCTTGGATAACTTCCTGAATTTGCTTTTTTGGCCCATATTTCTGTTATTTCTTGCACTCGTGTTACATCCTCTGCCTTGTCTTTTGTTGTATCCATAATTTGCTCTTTCACTTTTTCACTGTAGTCTCTGCGCCCTCTTAAATCTGTCATCCATTGTACCACATACTTCAACTAGCATCCTGCCTTTGACTGTATACACAGCCTTCTCAGCAAGACTATCCAGTACTCTTACTTTGTCTATCTGCTTTGGAATCTTCAGTATCCTTATCACTCAGTTCCACCTCATTATGGTTTTTCCGTCTAGCTTCTTTCCTGATCTTACTCCCCACATTTATTTTCCTTCACCAAGTTATCTCCTGTTTTCTGCAGGGAATGGAAATGCCTGTTTCAGGGCCTTGAATGTGCCAAGGTGGTTGTCTGTAGGATACAGAAAATAGGGGTAGCCATGCTGGTTTAAAGTTTTGAACAGGACCATGATGCTTGTTCAAGTAGGAGTAGCCATAGTGGTTTAGAGTGGTGAACAGGACAATGATGCTTGTTCACATGGCAGAAGAAGGTGTAAGCCCTCGGGGTGAGGGGTAATTGGGCTCACTTAATCCAATGGAGAGCTGGGATTTCTCAGTATCATGGTTGCCGTACAAAACCCATTTAGGAAAAATCAGACTGTGAAACCCCTTTTTTTATTGTTTTTATTTATGAATCTCTTATAATCATACTGATTACCATCCTTTTTCTTTACAGCCATATTTTATGTTGTATGGTGAGGTGTTTGCGGGTGACATTGATCCTCACTGTGGTGATGAAGGTGAAATTCCATGTCATCCCGGCCGCTGGATTACTCCAACCGTCATGTCCATGTACTTGTTAGTTGCCAACATCCTCCTCATCAATCTTCTTATTGCAGTATTCAACAACATTTTCACATCAGTCAACTCCATCTCTCATCAAGTCTGGATGTTTCAGAGATTTCAGGTGAGGTGTGTCTCAGATATTCATCACATCTGATTTGCCTAGTTTTTAGTGCAGTTCTATTCTTGATTTCAAAGCTATTCAGGATACATTTTATTTCTATATCAAACAATGAATTGGGACTGTAAGCCTGTTTTCACCGGGTGTCTTCCTGGTAAATCACGTACATCTGGGAAAATCCCAAAGATTTTCAAGTTAGAATCATTAGTCACATAAAAGCCCTCCACAGGTTCTAGTCAACCAGGGGATCAATATTTAGCCTGTATCTCTAAGAACATTAGTGGCACCAACACTCCATTTCTCACTTTGAAAACTCTTCCAAGACTGATTTGTGTATGATATCTCATTTCGATTTAAGCTACACTTGCATACTTATTAAATGTTCATTAAGCAAGTGTTGTGATTACCCAACATATGATAGTCAGTTTGATGCAGAACATAAAGATTATGTGAGCCATAAGATGGGTTTGGTGGTAAAGGTCCTGGATGCAGTGAGAAGCATGTGGAAAGAAAAATTACTGTTTGTTAGAGTTAAGATGGTTATGTTTTGATGGTTTAGTTGTCTCGAATGCGTTAAATTGATGCAAGACATGGGCCTTAGATAAAGATTTTTTTGTTTGTTTGGAAGGGGATGGATTTGATTGAAATGAAATGTGTGAGAACAGTATGTGGTTTAAGGAGGATTGATCAAATAAGAAATGATAGGGTAAAAGGAAAGTGTGGTAGTGAGAGGAGTATGTATAAGATAGCTGAAGAGGGTGTCCTGAAATGGCTTGGACATATGGAGAGGATGACCCAAAGGATGTATAAGGAGGAAGTGGAGGAACAAGGAAAATAAGATAACTGAGGATGAGATAGAAGGGTGAAGTGAAAGAAGGTTTTGAGTGCTTGGAGCCTGAACAAGTAGAGCCAGGGGGTTGCATGAGTTAGAATGAAGTGCAGCAAAATGGTATACAGCAGGCGACATTGTGTCATTAGGCTGAACCAGGTCATGTAAAGCAGTCAGGAAATGATGGAAAAGTCTGTGGAGCCTGGCTGTGGATAGGAGGCTCTGGCTTCATTGCAGTTTGAGAGTGGTTGTGAGTAATGAGGCTGTGTTTTGCCTGTTCCTTGTGCTGTCTTACTGACATGGGAAATGCTGAACAGGTATAAAGGAATGTAAGGTAATGTAAATATGTGTATATTTGGGGAAGCAGTGCTGACATGATGGAGAGAAGTGTGTGGCATTTGGAGGTGGGCATGTGAGAAAATGTAATAAGTGGAGGAAGGATGAAACAGAGTTACCAATGAAAGAGAAAAGAGTTGTATAGGTGGTACTTACAGGGAAGGAGTGCAAATGATTGGGAGACGTGTGAGAGAAAGCAACAGGAGGTCAGGGAGAAGGTGCAGGGGATGGAAAAGAGGGCAAGTGAGTGTTAGAGTGAGCAAGTATCAGTAAATTTCAGGGAGAAAAAGATGTTTTGGGAGGCGGTTAATAGTGTGAAAAGAACAATAGCACAAATGGGAACATCTGAGAAAGGGGAAGATATAGCTGTTCAGGAAATTGTATGTACATCATAGAGACTAAACAATCTTCCTGGACTCCATACTCAGACCTTCTTTGAGTCCTTTCTTGGCATGGGTTGAGGATGTGTACGAGTGATTTAAAATACCATATAGTATCCGCAAAAAACATTGTTTGTGCCCCACATGCTCTCAAAGGAGATGCATAGCTAAGATTTATTGTGGGCACAAGCATATGACTCTCTCTTTGTACATCTGGTCATTGAGACTAATGTTTTTAATGATGTAAGCACTGGCAACCCTCCTCATTGTGCCTCATGTTGTCTTGGGGTAATGATGTTCTTCCTGACTGCCATTCAATTTTAGGAATTTTGCTTCTGTGCACTGTTTTTTTTCCACCTGTGCTTCAAGATGGTTGGTTTTTACCTATCTAAGAAAAAGAAAGCCCAAATGCTTGCCTAGAAGCAAGAAATGTGGGTACACATGAGATTTCTAGGGGCTCTGGGAGCTCAGAATGCATGATCAGGTGGGTGCTTCCTGCAAATTCCCATCATTGCCTTGCCTCATTCAAATCAAGACCCTGTGGACCCAAAACTTAAACGTAGAATACTGTAGGAACTTTGCCAAATTCATGCCCGACGTTTGTAGATGGTAATCAAGGCCAAAAGAGAGATGGCAAGGTAGTGAAATGTAAGTGTGACATCACCTTTGAAAATGTATGGGGAGGTAGACAAGGCTTTTTTTATGGACACTGTATATGGTTATTGATAGATATATCAGTAGATAGATAGATAGATTCTAATAATCAGAAATAGATATCAATATTTCAGTATTTCTAATCTTTGATGTATTTTCTGCAGGTTGTGATGGAATTTGAAGGAAAACCTGTTTTTCCACCCCCACTTATCATTCTTTCACACATTCATCGCATCATAAAGTATTGCTTCAGGAGATGGAAAGGGAAGCCATTTTTATATGACAATGGTCTGAAGTTATTCCTTGATGGTGAGAGTCTTGAGCGTCTCCACGACTTTGAGGAGGAATGTATGGATGGCTACAACAGGGAGAAGGAACAGAGGGAACAGATGAGTACAGAGGTTTGTAATCCAGTAAATTCATTAAGGGCAGTTGCTTCATATGTGTGAGAGGAAAATGATAATAAAGAACTCTCTCTAGAGAGAAATTATGTCGCCAAGTTTTTTAAGAGATTTTAGCATGATCACCCAGATTGCAAATGCATAAGACTGTGTTCATCCATAATTTTTCAATAATTTATTTTAACGGAAGAATAATTTTTTTGCTTCGGTAAGTTACTTATCGTAGTGACAGCTGAATTTGAAAGCAGATAGTCAGAATGATAATTGACGAAAAGATGAAAAAAAAAGGATCTGCCAGTAATTATGCAACTTGCTAAAATGCAAACTTAGCCAACATGTGACAAACAACAGTCAGCCACATTCATCACATGCTAACTTAAATCTTTAGCAAGCCACCTGCTCTCAGTGAAGTTATGGCCAGAGTGTAGCAAAAATGTCTTAGAGATCACTGTTTAACAATCCACCTTCTTTACAACACATTGATGAAATTACCTGTTTGGTAGTTGTATCAACAGTTGTGTTTGATATCAAGAGACCCTATGGTAACAGCTAGTACTTAGCTGTACATACTTTATCAGGAATGAATTCAATATACATTTGAACTTTCTTTACCACCAAGTATCTTTGTAAACATCTGTATACTGCTGGAATTAACAGCTTCATTACTAAGTCCATTTCATCCATCCACCACCACCATTGCACTAAGATGATACCCCTTCCCTTCCTTTGTAACTAATATCTTGCCAAGCTTCTTGTTATGACCTGGTCATATTCTTTCATTTTCATTTCATGAAAAGCTGTTCAATGTCAGTATTATTCGACTATTTCAGAAACTTGAAGGCTGTAATCAGGTTAGCCCATCACTAATCTCCTCCTTGGTGGGCAAATATTCAGCCCTTAGCATTTCATTGTAGTTCAGCTCTGTTACTTCAGGCACCATTGTAGTTGCCCTTCTGTGGACTCAGGTGTTTGCTTTGAAGAATGTATGTGAGAAATACTTAGAAAAGCAAATGGATTTGTATGTAGCATTTATGGATCTGGAGAAGGCATACGATAGAGTTGATAGAGATGCTCTGTGGAAGGTATTAAGAATATATGGTGTGGGAGGAAAGTTGTTAGAAGCAGTGAAAAGTTTTTATCGAGGATGTAAGGCATGTGTACGTGTAGGAAGAGAGGAAAGTGATTGGTTCTCAGTGAATGTAGGTTTGCGGCAGGGGTGTGTGATGTCTCCATGGTTGTTTAATTTGTTTATGGATGGGGTTGTTAGGGAGGTAAATGCAAGAGTTTTGGAAAGAGGGGCAAGTATGAAGTCTGTTGGGGATGAGAGAGCTTGGGAAGTGAGTCAGTTGTTGTTCGCTGATGATACAGCGCTGGTGGCTGATTCATGTGAGAAACTGCAGAAGCTGGTGACTGAGTTTGGTAAAGTGTGTGGAAGAAGAAAGTTAAGAGTAAATGTGAATAAGAGCAAGGTTATTAGGTACAGTAGGGTTGAGGGTCAATTCAATTGGGAGGTGAGTTTGAATGGAGAAAAACTGGAGGAAGTGAAGTGTTTTAGATATCTGGGAGTGGATCTGGCAGCGGATGGAACCATGGAAGCAGAAGTGGATCATAGGGTGGGGGAGGGGGCGAAAATTCTGGGGGCCTTGAAGAATGTGTGGAAGTCGAGAACATTATCTCGGAAAGCAAAAATGGGTATGTTTGAAGGAATAGGGGTTCCAACAATGTTGTATGGTTGCGAGGCGTGGGCTATGGATAGAGTTGTGCACAGGAGGATGGATGTGCTGGAAATGAGATGTTTGAGGACAATGTGTGGTGTGAGGTGGTTTGATCGAGTGAGTAACGTAAGGGTAAGAGAGATGTGTGGAAATAAAAAGAGCGTGGTTGAGAGAGCAGAAGAGGGTGTTTTGAAGTGGTTTGGTCACATGGAGAGAATGAGTGAGGAAAGATTGACCAAGAGGATATATGTGTCGGAGGTGGAGGGAACGAGGAGAAGAGGGAGACCAAATTGGAGGTGGAAAGATGGAGTGAAAAAGATTTTGTGTGATCGGGGCCTGAACATGCAGGAGGGTGAAAGGAGGGCAAGGAATAGAGTGAATTGGAGCGATGTGGTATACCGGGGTTGACGTGCTGTCAGTGGATTGAATCAAGGCATGTGAAGCGTCTGGGGTAAACCATGGAAAGCTGTGTAGGTATGTATATTTGCGTGTGTGGACGTATGTATATACATGTGTATGGGGGGGATGGGCCATTTCTTTCGTCTGTTTCCTTGCGCTACCTCGCAAACGCGGGAGACAGCGACAAAGTATAATAATATATAAAAAAAAATTTTGATTGAATTTATTAAACAGTTACGAGACCTCTTTGGAGTACATATAGGTTCCTATTTTGGAAAGGATCACAATTTTGCGCGTGATCAAGATATTCCTATGAGTCCACATAGGTTCCTATGTAAGCCCATGTAGTTATCATCTGATCATCTTTTCCAGCACTTGTTTTGGAAACAGCTCTTGTTATGGAAACTGGTATGTAATTTGTTGCAGTTCTCGACACCCTTTGTGAGGATAAGTGTGGCATTGCCCTACTTCACCCCTTTGGCACTGCATCTTCTCTTAGTAATATAATAAGCATTGTTTTTATGGCATATGACGTATTTATATTTATTTATTATCCATAATCACTGTTTCCTGTGTCAGCGAAGTAGCATCAGGAAACAGACAAAGAATGGCCCATCCACTCATATACACATATACGTACATAAGCCTATGAAGTATCTCCACATAATCCTTCAGTATATATGGAGAGATGTCATCACAATCAAGAGCCTTAGATGGGTTAGAGTGTTTTAATATTCTGGTTATATGGTTTTCATCAGATACATTACCTTGTAAGTTATCTTTCCTGTCTCATCTTGTGAGTGCTGGGCCAGTGGTGCCTTTCACAGCAAAAGACTTTTTAATGTATAATTCAGCTTTAAGCACATATTTAATCATCTATAATAGTTCTTCTCTTTATATCCTTTTCCCTGATTAGCTGCTCTTTAACTAAAAATTTGCTCTTGATAATCTTGCAAAGAAGTTTAGGAGTGTTTTTTGCCTTGTCCACGGTATTCTTTTCATAGTTTCTCCACTTCTTCTCCCTTATCTGTGTTACTCTTTTCTTGCTGTATTATATCTTTCAAATGTTGACTGGGCAAAGGGTCACCTGTATATCCTTCAGAGTACATTTCTAAGCTCTTTCACTTTTTGGTATCATGTACTGAACCTTCTTTCTCTCTTTTTCAACCTTACAACTGTATTTACATCCAGTAGTACCCGTGTTCTAACTCCTTTTTAGTAAATTTCACATAACCTTCATTGGCATTCTTCCATGCTATAGCTATAGAACTCCTTTTCCCAGTTAATACTCTCAAAAGACTTGTTCAGCTCTATTTGGTTACCATGGTCATATTTCCTCTTTCAGGCTTCTCTGCCTTATGTTCTGAGTGGTATGATTCTGAGAACTTTCTCTACAAGAGATAGAAACCTGTTGATGAAAATGTCTAATTTATATTTTTTCATACTTGATTGCCATTTCCTGCATCAACAAGGTAGCATTAGGAAACAGAGGAAGAAAGACACATCCACTTGCATACTTATATAAATACTTTTTTTTTTTTCTTTTTTTTCTTTTTTTTAACTATTCACCATTTCCTGTGTTAGCGAGGTAGCGTTTAGAACAGAGGACTGGGCCTTTTTTGGAATATCCTCACCTGGCCCCCTCTGTTCCTTCTTTTGGAAAATTAAAAAAAAAAATGAGAGGGGAGGATTTCCAGCCCCCCGCTTCCTCCCCTTTTAGTCGCCTTCTATGACACATATATGCAAATACACTTGCATATACATATATGCACATACACTTACATATACATATATGTACAAATGTACATATACATACACAAGTATAGTGCATATGAACACAAACTTTCATAGAACACGTAATACCCTCCAACAGCCAGTATTCGAACCCAGGACCTTTTGCATGGTAGTCGGGAATGCTGACCGTTAGGTTGTGATCGCCCCAATAGGGAAGTGACTATTGGATAACAAGTAATCGAATGCCATTTGTCTCACATCCATGAGCAGTGGGGTCTACACTGGGCAAATCCCATCATGCTCACATTACCGGTGTAGACCCTGTTGCTCATGGATGTTAAATGAAGAGTATCCAATTTCTTGTAACCGAATAGTCATTTCCCTATTATGGGTTATCATAGCCTAGCCTAACTTAGTGTTCCTGACTACCATATGAGAGGTTCTGGGTTTGAATCCTGGCTGTTGGAGGGTATTATGTGATATACATACACATAAGTATGTACACATGTACATATTTTATACTTGCTTGCCATCATCCATTCCCGGCACTACCTCACCCCACTGGAGACAGCTCTGCACAAATGCATGAAAGAAAAAAATATGGTTGCATATATATTCTCTTCTCCCACACCTGATCACAAAAGCAGAATTGAATACTGTTGTGCTGTATGGTCACCAATGAAACAATCAGAAATTAACATATTAAGAGAGAATTCAGAAGCACTTCACAAGCAAAATCAGGGGATGGATCATATTGACTACCATGAAAGGTTGAAAGAACTACAGCTAAATAGCCTAGAAAGAAAAGATATATGATAATTCATCTGAGTACTTTCTAGGAACTTATATCCTTTACTTTTTCTCCATGAGACTCTGAATTTCCAGTTATACTTCCTTGTAATTGAAATCCATCACTCTTGGGACTTCAGCATCTTCAGAGAAGGAGTATCTCATTATCTCATTGCTTCCTTCATGATCTTGGTGATATAGGAGAGTGGAGCAGGTATACACAATGCTGGGTTTGAGGGAGCTTGGGAGTTGGGTCAGTTATTGTTTGCTGATGACAGGATTTTATTGAGAAGCTGCATAAACTAGTGTCTGAGTCTAGGAGAGTGTGTGGAAAGAGAGAGTTGAGAAAAAAGCAAGGTTATTAAGTTTAGCAGTGAAGAGAGACATGTGATGGAGTGTGAGTTTAATTGGTGTGAACTTAGAGGAAGTGAAGTATTTAAGATACCTGGGAATGGATGGGTGAGGGGGCAAAAGTCATGGGTACATTGAGGAATATGTGGTATATTAGTCTCAGTAGGTTGGTTGTGTTGTAAATCTACCAATCGAAGGACGTCCACCACTCTGCTTAGCCTCTGATTATGGCCAGGTAGACATTATCAAATATCTTCTTGAGAAGGGAGCAAATGTGGAGTCTACAGATAAGCATGGAATCACAGCACTGTTAGCAGCCATTTGGGAAGGACACACACACTGTGTTAAAGTGCTTCTTGAAGCAGGAGCAAACAAGTATGGAACAGCTCCTGATGGCACAAGTTACTTGGATGCTGCTGAGAAGGACGAGATCAAGGCACTTCTGAGATAAACCCAGACAAGTAGTAGAGACTCTAGGGGGTAGAAAGCCATCTTATGACAGTGAATTACTGGACAAATGCTGAAAAGGATAGTTTGAACCAACTTTGTATGTGTAACTTTTTTTGCAGTTCTAAATGTTTTGAACACAGTGGGATTTTAGGGCCAATGATGGATTAATGTCATTAAGAATGTGACTTGTATTCACAGTTCCAAAAAGGATGAGATACTGAATACTGTCACTTAGTCATAAAATTATTTGCTCCCAAATATTATTGCCGGAGGTGTCTTTTTGCATTTAGCATTTTGCTTTAAACCAGAAGATTGTGGTGTCAGTGCCCATGTTTTAAAAGAGTAAATGTTACGACAGGAAATTTCCCCAAATCACTGAAAATATGTGAATATATATATATATATATATATATATATATATATTTTTTTTTTTTTTCGCTGTCTCCCGCGTTTGCGAGGTAGCGCAAGGAAACAGACGAAAGAAATGGCCCAACCCACCCCCATACACATGCCTTGATTCAATCCATTGACAGCACGTCAACCCCGGTATACCACATCGCTCCAATTCACTCTATTCTTTGCCCTCCTTTCACCCTCCTGCATGTTCAGGCCCCGATCACACAAAATCTTTTTCACTCCATCTTTCCACCTCCAATTTGGTCTCCCTCTTCTCCTCGTTCCCTCCATCTCCGACACATATATCCTCTTGGTCAATCTTTCCTCACTCATTCTCTCCATGTGACCAAACCATTTCAAAACACCCTCTTCTGCTCTCTCAACCACGCTCTTTTTATTTCCACACATCTCTCTTACCCTTACGTTACTTACTCGATCAAACCACCTCACACCACACATTGTCCTCAAACATCTCATTTCCAGCACATCCATCCTCCTGCGCACAACTCTATCCATAGTCCACGCCTCGCAACCATACAACATTGTTGGAACCACTATTCCTTCAAACATACCCATTTTTGCTTTCCGAGATAATGTTCTCGACTTCCACACATTCTTCAAGGCTTCCAGAATTTACGCCCCCTCCCCCACCCTATGATCCACTTCCGCTTCCATGGTTCCATCCGCTGCCAGATCCACTCCCAGATATCTAAAACACTTCACTTCCTCCAGTTTTTCTCCATTCAAACTCACCTCCCAATTGAATTGACCCTCAACCCTACTGTACCTAATAACCTTGCTCTTATTCACATTTACTCTTAACTTTCTTCTTTCACACACTTTACCAAACTCAGTCACCAGCTTCTGCAGTTCCTCACATGAATCAGCCACCAGCGCTGTATCATCAGCGAACAACAACTGACTCACTTCCCAAGCTCTCTCATCCCCAACAAACTTCATACTTGCCCCTCTTACCAAAACTCTTGCATTTACCTCCCTAACAACCCCATCCATAAACAAATTAAACAACCATGGAGACATCACACACCCCTGCCGCAAACCTACATTCACTGAGAACCAATCACTTTCCTCTCTTCCTACATGTACACATGCCTTACATCCTCGATAAAAACTTTTCACTGCTTCTAACAACTTGCCTCCCACACCATATATTCTTAATACCTTCCACAGAGCATCTCTATCAACTCTATCATATATATATATATATATATATATATATATATATATATATATATATATATATATATACATATATATTTTTTTTTTTTTTTTTTGCTTTGTCGCTGTCTCCCGCATTTGCGAGGTAGCGCAAGGAAACAGACGAAAGAAATGGCCCAACCCACCCCCATACACATGTATATACATACGTCCACACACGCAAATATACATACCTACACAGCTTTCCATGGTTTACCCCCGACGCTTCACATGCCTTGATTCAATCCACTGACAGCACGTCAACCCCGGTATACCACATCGCTCCAATTCACTCTATTCCTTGCCCTCCTTTCACCCTCCTGCATGTTCAGGCCCTGATCACACAAAATCTTTTTCACTCCATCTTTCCACCTCCAATTTGGTCTCCCTCTTCTCCTCGTTCCCTCCACCTCCGACACATATATCCTCTTGGTCAATCTTTCCTCACTCATTCTCTCCATGTGACCAAACCATTTCAAAACACCCTCTTCTGCTCTCTCAACCACGCTCTTTTTATTTCCACACATCTCTCTTACCCTTACGTTACTTACTCGATCAAACCACCTCACACCACACATTGTCCTCAAACATCTCATTTCCAGCACATCCATCCTCCTGCGCACAACTCTATCCATAGTCCACGCCTCGCAACCATACAACATTGTTGGAACCACTATTCCTTCAAACATACCCATTTTTGCTTTCCGAGATAATGTTCTCGACTTCCACACATTCTTCAGGGCTCCCAGAATTTTCGCCCCCTCCCCCACCCTATGATCCACTTCCGCTTCCATGTTTCCATCCGCTGCCAGATCCACTCCCAGATATCTAAAACACTTCACTTCCTCCAGTTTTTCTCCATTCAAACTCACCTCACAATTGACTTGACCCTCAACCCTACTGTACCTAATAACCTTGCTCTTATTCACATTTACTCTTAACTTTCTTCTTTCACACACTTTACCAAACTCAGTCACCAGCTTCTGCAGTTTTTCACATGAATCAGCCACCAGCGCTGTATCATCAGCGAACAACAACTGACTCACTTCCCAAGCTCTCTCATCCCCAACAGACTTCATACTTGCCCCTCTTTCCAAAACTCTTGCATTCACCTCCCTAACAACCCCATCCATAAACAAATTAAACAACCATGGAGACATCACACACCCCTGCCGCAAACCTACATTCACTGAGAACCAATCACTTTCCTCTCTTCCTACACGTACACATGCCTTACATCCTCGATAAAAACTTTTCACTGCTTCTAACAACTTGCCTCCCACACCATATATTCTTAATACCTTCCACAGAGCATCTCTATCAACTCTATCATAAGCCTTCTCCAGATCCATAAATGCTACATCCAGATCCATAAATGCTACATACAAATCCATTTGCTTTTCTAAGTATTTCTCACATACATTCTTCAAAGCAAACACCTGATCCACACATCCTCTACCACTTCTGAAACCACACTGCTCTTCCCCAATCTGATGCTCTGTACATGCCTTCACCCTCTCAATCAATACCCTCCCATATAATTTACCAGGAATACTCAACAAACTTATACCTCTGTAATTTGAGCACTCACTCTTATCCCCTTTGCCTTTGTACAATGGCACTATGCACGCATTCCGCCAATCCTCAGGCACCTCACCAAGAGTCATACATACATTAAATAACCTTACCAACCAGTCAACAATACAGTCACCCCCTTTTTTAATAAATTCCACTGCAATACCATCCAAACCTGCTGCCTTGCCGGCTTTCATCTTCCACAAAGCTTTTACTACCTCTTCTCTGTTTACCAAATCATTTTCCCTAACCCTCGCACTTTGCACACCACCTCGACCAAAACACCCTATATCTGCCACTCTATCATCAAACACATTCAACAAACCTTCAAAATACTCACTCCATCTCCTTCTCACATCACCACTACTTGTTATCACCTCCCCATTTGCGCCCTTCACTGAAGTTCCCATTTGCTCCCTTGTCTTATGCACTTTATTTACCTCCTTCCAGAACATCTTTTTATTCTCCCTAAAATTTAATGATACTCTCTCACCCCAACTCTCATTTGACCTTTTTTTCACCTCTTGCACCTTTCTCTTGACCTCCTGTCTCTTTCTTTTATACGTCTCCCACTCAATTTCATTTTTTCCCTGCAAAATATATATATATATATTACCACATTCTATCCCAGCCAGGACGTTTGTTGAGACTATGCCACCACACTTTGTTCAGTTTCATAGGATACGTCAACTTTCAGGGAAGGAAGTTGGTAGTTGGGATTGTAGCACTGCCGTCCAAAAATAAAAATTTGAGAGTAAGAGAAGACAAAAACTATTCCATTAACATTTGACATGATATCGAGGGATATCCCAATCATGTACAGCATATAGTAAGACTCCCCACCTTCACACACTGCTTGGAAAGAAGAACCAATTTGCTCATTTCTAGTCTGTCTTACGGTTGGCATTCAGTATCGATAAACTTCCAGCAAAGTTTGCAAACATACATTGTAAGGATATTTTGAGATTAATTTTTATTGTCCACATCATTTACACAGTGGTTAATTTGATGAAAGCTTCTATTGACGTTTGTGTAAATAAATTATACATTTCCTTTTTCCATAGCCAGAGGTTGAACCATTATGTGACATTCATTTTTTCATTTCATTTCAAGCTAGAAGTTTCAGTTTTCTAACTTGTTTCTTACATTTTTCATATGTATATATATGTATGTGTGTGTGTGTGTATATGTGCGTATGTATGTGTATGTGTGTGTATGTGTATATATATATATATATATATATATATATATATATATATATATATATATATATATATATATATATATATATATTATGCTGTCAGTGGATTGAATCAAGGCATGTGAGGCGTCCGGGGTAAACCATGGAAAGCTGTGTAGGTATGTATATTTGCGTGTGTGGACGTGTGTATGTACATGTGTATGGGGGGGGTTGGGCCATTTCTTTCGTCTGTTTCCTTGCGCTACCTCGCAAACGCGGGAGACAGCGACGAGGTATAAAAAAAAAAAAAAAAAAAATATATATATTATCCCTGGGGATAGGGGTGAAAGAATACTTCCCACGCATTCCTCGCGTGTCGTAGAAAGTGACTAGAGGGGACGGGAGCGGGGGGCCAGAAATCCTCCCCTCCTTGTATTTTTTTAACTTTCTAAAATGGGAAACAGAAGAAGGAGTCACGCGGGGAGTGTTCATCCTCCTCGAAGGCTCAGATTGGGGTGCCTAAATGTGTGTGGATGTAACCAAGATGTGAAAATAGGAGAGATAGGTAGTATGTTTGAGGAAAGGAACCTGGATGTTTTGGCTCTGAGTGAAACGAAGCTCAAGGGTAAAGGGGAAGAGTGGTTTGGGAATGTCTTGGGAGTAAAGTCAGGGGTTAGTGAGAGGACAGGAGCAAGGGAAGGAGTAGCAGTACTCCTGAAACAGGAGTTGTGGGAGTATGTGATAGAATGTAAGAAAGTAAATTCTCGATTAATATGGGTAAAACTGAAAGTTGATGGAGAGAGATGGGTGATTATTGGTGCATATGCACCTGGGCATGAGAAGAAAGATCGTGAGAGGCAAGTGTTTTGGGAGCAGCTGAATGAGTGTGTTAGTGGTTTTGATGCACGAGACCGGGTTATAGTGATGGGTGATTTGAATGCAAAGGTGAGTAATGTGGCAGTTGAGGGAATAATTGGTATACATGGGGTGTTCAGTGTTGTAAATGGAAATGGTGAAGAGCTTGTAGATTTATGTGCTGAAAAAGGACTGATGATTGGGAATACCTGGTTTAAAAAGCGAGATATTCATAAGTATACTTATGTAAGTAGGAGAGATGGCCAGAGAGCGTTATTGGATTACGTGTTAATTGACAGGCGTGCGAAAGAGAGACTTTTGGATGTTAATGTGCTGAGAGGTGCAACTGGAGGGATGTCTGATCATTATCTTGTGGAGGCTAAGGTGAAGATTTGTATGGGTTTTCAGAAAAAAAGAGTGAATGTTGGGGTGAAGAGGGTGGTGAGAGTAAGTGAGCTTGGGAAGGAGACTTGTGTGAGGAAGTACCAGGAGAGACTGAGTACAGAATGGAAAAAGGTGAGAACAATGGAAGTAAGGGGGGTGGGGGAGGAATGGGATGTATTTAGGGAATCAGTGATGGATTGCGCAAAAGATGCTTGTGGCATGAGAAGAGTGGGAGGTGGGTTGATTAGAAAGGGTAGTGAGTGGTGGGATGAAGAAGTAAGAGTATTAGTGAAAGAGAAGAGAGAGGCATTTGGACGATTTTTGCAGGGAAAAAATGCAATTGAGTGGGAGATGTATAAAAGAAAGAGACAGGAGGTCAAGAGAAAGGTGCACGAGGTGAAAAAAAGGGCAAATGAGAGTTGGGGTGAGAGAGTATCATTAAATTTTAGGGAGAATAAAAAGATGTTCTGGAAGGAGGTAAATAAAGTGCGTAAGACAAGGGAGCAAATGGGAACTTCAGTGAAGGGCGCAAATGGGGAGGTGATAACAAGTAGTGGTGATGTGAGAAGGAGATGGAGTGAGTATTTTGAAGGTTTGTTGAATGTGTTTGATGATAGAGTGGCAGATATAGGGTGTTTTGGTCAAGGTGGTGTGCAAAGTGAGAGGGTTAGGGAAAATGATTTGGTAAACAGAGAAGAGGTAGTAAAAGCTTTGCGGAAGATGAAAGCCGGCAAGGCAGCAGGTTTGGATGGTATTGCAGTGGAATTTATTAAAAAAGGGGGTGACTGTATTGTTGACTGGTTGGTAAGGTTATTTAATGTATGTATGACTCATGGTGAGGTGCCTGAGGATTGGCGGAATGCGTGCATAGTGCCATTGTACAAAGGCAAAGGGGATAAGAGTGAGTGCTCAAATTACAGAGGTATAAGTTTGTTGAGTATTCCTGGTAAATTATATGGGAGGGTATTGATTGAGAGGGTGAAGGCATGTACAGAGCATCAGATTGGGGAAGAGCAGTGTGGTTTCAGAAGTGGTAGAGGATGTGTGGATCAGGTGTTTGCTTTGAAGAATGTATGTGAGAAATACTTAGAAAAGCAAATGGATTTGTATGTAGCATTTATGGATCTGGAGAAGGCATATGATAGAGTTGATAGAGATGCTCTGTGGAAGGTATTAAGAATATATGGTGTGGGAGGCAAGTTGTTAGAAGCAGTGAAAAGTTTTTATCGAGGATGTAAGGCATGTGTACGTGTAGGAAGAGAGGAAAGTGATTGGTTCTCAGTGAATGTAGGTTTGCGGCAGGGGTGTGTGATGTCTCCATGGTTGTTTAATTTGTTTATGGATGGGGTTGTTAGGGAGGTGAATGCAAGAGTTTTGGAAAGAGGGGCAAGTATGAAGTCTGTTGGGGATGAGAGAGCTTGGGAAGTGAGTCAGTTGTTGTTCGCTGATGATACAGCGTTGGTGGCTGATTCATGTGAGAAACTGCAGAAGCTGGTGACTGAGTTTGGTAAAGTGTGTGAAAGAAGAAAGTTAAGAGTAAATGTGAATAAGAGCAAGGTTATTAGGTACAGTAGGGTTGAGGGTCAAGTCAATTGGGAGGTGAGTTTGAATGGAGAAAAACTGGAGGAAGTGAAGTGTTTTAGATATCTGGGAGTGGATCTGGCAGCGGATGGAACCATGGAAGCAGAAGTGGATCATAGGGTGGGGGAGGGGGCGAAAATTCTGGGAGCCTTGAAGAATGTGTGGAAGTCGAGAACATTGTCTCGGAAAGCAAAAATGGGTATGTTTGAAGGAATAGTGGTTCCAACAATGTTGTATGGTTGCGAGGCGTGGGCTATGGATAGAGTTGTGCACAGGAGGATGGATGTGCTGGAAATGAGATGTTTGAGGACAATGTGTGGTGTGAGGTGGTTTGATCGAGTAAGTAACGTATGGGTAAGAGAGATGTGTGGAAATAAAAAGAGCGTGGTTGAGAGAGCAGAAGAGGGTGTTTTGAAATGGTTTGGGCACATGGAGAGAATGAATGAGGAAAGATTGACCAAGAGGATATATGTGTTGGAGGTGGAGGGAACGAGGAGAAGAGGGAGACCAAATTGGAGGTGGAAGGATGGAGTGAAAAAGATTTTGTGTGATCGTGGCCTGAACATGCAGGAGGGTGAAAGGAGGGCAAGGAATAGAGTGAATTGGAGCGATGTGGTATACCGGGGTTGACGTGCTGTCAGTGGATTGAATCAGGGCATGTGAAGCGTCTGGGGTAAACCATGGAAAGCTGTGTAGGTATGTATATTTGCGTGTGTGGACGTATCTATATACATGTGTATGGGGGTGGGTTGGGCCATTTCTTTCGTCTGTTTCCTTGCGCTACCTCGTAAATGCGGGAGACAGCGACAAAGCAAAAAAAAAAAAAAAAAAAAAGTTGGTTGTGAATGGATGTAAGGCATTGACCTTAGACGTAAATGTAAAGAAGGTGGATGTGTTGGAAATGAAATGTCTGAGGACTATATGTCACATGAGGAGGGTTAATTGAATAAGAATTGGCTGGGTAAGAGAGAGGTGTGGTAGTCACTGTGGTATGTATTTGAGAGTTGAAGAGTGTGTGCTCAAATAGGTTGGACATATGGAGAGGATTGGTGAGGAAAGGTTGACTAAGAGGAATACATGTCAGAAGTGGAGGGAACAAGGAAAAGTGGGAAACCAAGTAGGTGTAAGGATGGAGTAAAAGATGCTATGAAGGTTGGGACTTAACTATGCAGGAGAGTGTGAGACATGCAGTGGATAGAGCAAATTGGAGCAGTGTGGTATACAAAAAAGATATGATAGGCTGTCAGTGAGTTGAACCAGGGCATATGAAGCAGTCTGGGGAAACCACAGGAAAGTTTGTTGGGCCTGGTTTTGGATAGAGGGCTCTTATTATGGTGCATTATATGGCTAGATAGTGGATGTGAGCAAATGAGGCCATTTCTTCATGTTTCCTCGCTACCTTGCTAGTGTGGGAAATGTGAAACATATATGAAAGAATTATTCTACCTTGTTTCATGTGGATAACATTGCTTCCTCAGGTTGGCTGTTTCACATTAATAACAAAATAGGATGTATGTAGATTCTTGCTGAGTCACTGTAAGTCATCATTACCCTGGTAGCAAGTATTTGAGTTTTATATTAATTCAATTATATTTGAGTTTCCTGCACAACTTGAAAATATTCACTTCTTGAATGATTGAATAAGCGTTTACTCATTTTTTTCACATTATTTATCATTATACTTCATTTATTTGATATATTTATGTCTGTTTCCTTTTGATTTGAGGCAATTATGATCTTTTTTGGAAATGAAGTGATGAGATTTTTTCAGGTTATCTGAGACGGTGTTTGTGCACTTATTTTTTATTGACATTTTTTCATTACAGGAGCGTGTACGTGTCATGGCTGAACGAACTGAGGGACTGATGCAAAGAATCGAGGATATGCATGGAAAATTTATTGCAGCAATGACATCAGTTAATAACCTTGATTTTCATGTAAAGCGATTAGAAGAGACCGTAGATCAGATTAAATGTAGTTATGCTGTTGTTCACCGATTCATGCTTAGTCATGTTGGACAAAGAAGATCAAGTTCCCCTTGTTCAGGCTCTGGTACCCCAAGGTCTGATGGAGGTACATCACGATCTGTTTCTCAGACTAGTCTTCATCAGCTCTTAGAAGAAACTGAGCAGCGAATGCACCGCAGACATGCCCATGAGGCAGATGCAAGTGATAAGGAAATGAGTGACACCACTGATGCAGAACATGAAGTAGGTCATAAGCATAATAAATCTGCACATAATGTAATAAGTTTTGAAGAAATTGTGAAGTCATCAAGTCCAGCTGGTACAGTTGAAGGCTTTAAATTGGACTGCATGAATACTGTAAATGCCAGGAAACCTAAAGCAAATAACCATCATTCAAAGCCTAGATTAGACTCAGAATCTGGAAGTTCTTTAGGTCGTGCATCCCGAGAACGTAAGCTTTCTGGGGGAAGGAAAAGTAGCATTCGTAAATCTACCAAGAAAAATGATGATGTTGCAAAGGCTCTAAGCCCCTCTAGAGTGTGCTTCAGGGATTTAGATAATGGTGATGATTCTGATTCAGGAGATGGGGACACAGGGGTTAATAAGTTAAGTGCAGAAGAAGAAATGCATATCAGATATGTCAGATCCTTGTCAGCTCCTGATGAAACTGCTGCACTTTACTCACCACCTAAATATGAAAGGAGCCTGTCTACCTCATCAAGCCGGCCTAGAATTCAAGTGATTCCTCCATCATCGCCTCCACCAATTTTCACTTTTACTAGTGAATACACAAGTTTGGCAGATGAGCTAGAAACTGTTTGTATGTCTAGGTTATCTCCACCCTCTTCTCCTCACTTGCATTATCCTAGTGGTGTTGTCCCAAAATTACAGCGACACCACTGCCCTGAATCTGCTGGTATATCTATCACGATCAGTTCTAACCCTCTGCGTGATGCAGAAGAGGCTGATTATCAGCTGATGGAAGGCTTGATCCAGCGAAGAATGCATAGAGATTCAGAAAATTTAGCTGTTTCTCTAGAGGATCTTTGCTCTGTGAAAACAGATATGTCTGACACTGAGGATGGGGCAACCCCATTAAGTGCTCGAAAAGATTCAGTAAGTACCCGAAGAGATTCGAAAGTAGTAGCACTTCTGCGAAAACGACATAGCACAACCAGTATTGATAACAACCCATCTGAACTATTGTCTGTACCTGGGTCTATTCAATTAACTTCATCACAAACCGTCTCTCCAACTCTTCATTCATCTCCACTATGTGGCAAAGGTATCCGGCTAACTTCTTCCCAGCCAGGCAGCCCAAACACTCGTCGGTCTTCCTTACGTGGGGATGTACACATTCACTGGGCTTCCTCAGGTGCTATACCACCATTTGGGGGATGGCTTACACCAAGGTCTTCTCCACGTCCACGATCACCACTGTTTGTACAGCCTGAGGTCTCAGCTGCTCTTGAGACCTCCAATGAATTTGCCTCACACTCCAGAGACCCACAGCCAAGTATGGCAACACTTCAAGTACCTGTTATTAGTGAAACAGAGGCTAGGCCAAAAGACACTATCACAGAAACTGAGTGTTGACCTATTGTTAATGCTCTGAATAATAATTGTGGGCACATAGCAAACTTAACAAATTAGTACTGTACTTAGGGAAGGTGATTGAAAAAGATTGTGCAATATAGATATCATTTATAGTAAAGGTATTGACTTTTTTAATTAAATGTTAAGGTCTTTTCATATGAATTAGGGATTTTTTTTACAAATCACATTTTATTTTTATTGTTATTAAATTATTCAGTAAATTTACATGGAAGACATACTAAGATATGTAACTGTATGGTTAATGAAAATTAACTATAGAATTATAAGATACAGGAGGGGTGGTTGTGAATGTGGCCACATGTAGAAACTAGGATTTCTCCTAAGTATCGCGAAAAAGCTGTGAATACCATCTAAGACTTGTTAGCTAGATGGATATAAATCCCAGAGTTAATTTACAATGCCTGACAGCACTAACAGTACTTAATAAGCCTCTTAGGTTTGAACTAGATAGTCAGAATGCGATATCTTATTTTGGTTGGTTAGCTAGGACCTGTCACTCTATACAGTAGGTAGAGTTGTTTGTGTATTTGCATGTCCAAGAATATTTCCCACATTTTTTTCTCCTTTCCGACTCTATCTTGAAATGAGTGAATGGAATTTCGGTCCTTACAAACCCCTAATGCGGTTTATAATGATTTCTTGAAAATGTAATGGAAGCAATTCACATCAGTCAATAGCAGAGTATTCATCATTCAAGGCTAATGAAGCTTTTGTGTAACTAGACTTATAAAGAGATGGAGCTTGGTAGTCAGTTCATGCAATATTTAGTTTATTTTGTGAAGTTCACATTGATATAACTATTAAGAAATTGTTTCCTATCCAGAGAACAAGTAAGATATTAGCTAATGCAGACCCCAATTTTTGTACTGATTTGGTGTTTATTTATGGCAGCTTCTGAGTTTTAATCATATAAGAATGTGTCATCCTAGCTTTGATGTATTTAGAGCCTTCTGTGCAATGAGATCAAGAGTAACAGCATCTTTGTAAAAAGGATACCACTTACTCAGGATTAGAAAATATTGTATGCATAGAAGATAATTAGAAATTCAAGAGACTTAAGTGTCTACTGGATGTTACCTTTCCATTGAAGTTGTTCTCTTCTCTAGCCTTATAAATTTCAGCACATTTTGGAATGTTTAAAGAATTAAGAGCCATTTACACATCAAGATCCCTTCAAAGCAGCACGCCTTAGACAGTAAACCTTGGTCCAACAATTAGACATTTAAATCTTGGTATATTACCGCCACTTAAAGCCAGTTACTCCTAGCATCAATCCTCACTTTTGTTTTCTTGTGCTTTGCTTGAAGATATGAGGTTTCTTTTGAAATTAAACAATTCAAAATTACTTCAGATAGTTGTTAAATATCTTCAGAATATGAGTTAGTTGTTCTTATCACATGAACCCTATAAAATATACTTTATTTATACTCCATAATGGGGAAAGGGACCCACAAGGGAAAGCATGTAATGTCCTTTTACCATGGTTTGCTATTGGTAATTTAGCCTCGTAGATATTTCTGTGAGCTGTTTAGAGTTGAAGATAATGTGGCATTTTATGCATGCCTCTTGTAAGTAAAGAAAAATTTGGTCCTTTTAGTTGTGGGTGGAAATGTTCAGAATGTACAGCACACACAGTTATGACTCTACTGAATCATATGCCACATGTAGTAATGTCTGAAAGGGTTGAAAAACTTGTTTATAGTCATCATGTATGTTCTTTGATGACCATAAAACTTAATCTAGAAACTTATGAGGTTTTGATGAATGATTATCAAGACTGCTAATACCAATTACATGCATGTCCATCAATTATTGACCTCGTTTTGTTTTTTTCTAGCAGTAGTTTTTCAAAATTATATGTGCTGAAATTTTTTTTTGTTACTGTGTGTTTGAATGATATAACTCACTTTCCCTTCACCCAGTGTGCAGCATTCTCATTCAGATGCAGGTACACCACCAAATTTCCAGCAACTGATGGTTCAGCACCTCCTTTAATTTGGACAGAATTATGTGGGGGAACTTGAAATTACCGCGGCCACCAGACCGCCACAAATGGCATTGTGTGTAGGGCACACTTATTTACATTATTTATACTGCACTTGTTGGTGGTGATACCGCATTTCTGTGAGATCCTTAGCTTATTTTGCTTAAATTTAACCCTAGCTATGGTTTCTAAGACATATGAGAGTGTCAGTCATGGTGTCAAACATAAACGGCAGTCCATATCGATCCAAGATGAAGTAGAACTGTTGAAAAAAATGGACCATGGTGTTTCGGTGTGTAAGCTGTGTAACATCTACAGTATTGATTCATCAACTGTTTATGATATAAAGAAGCAAAGGGAGAAAATATTGAAATTCTATGCAGACAGCAAGTCCAAGAAGCAAATGATGATTAGAAAAACTATGAAAGATGGTAAGAGCACTGAGCACGATTGAGTGATGATGGAATAGTTTCGACAGCGTCAGAGTGATAGAGTGGACTTGTCAGGTGGCATGATAATGGACCAGGCTAAGTTGTTCCATAAAGAACTTAAATTACAACATGAGCGTGACTATAGTGACTAGCAGTTCATGGTATACTTTAGACACATGGGAGATGTATAATTAGTAGGTTAGAGGTGTATTGATGAATTATTATTACAGGACCATGGTTGGTCTGGCAAAATGGTTAATCCAGCAAGGCTTTGGAACCAAGAGTGCCGGAAAATTGGTGGTGTACCTGTACTACTATTCACCACACATACACACACACACACACACACACACACACAGATAATGAGGGGAGTCAAAAATTCCATTTAGTGGAGGGGATTCAAGAGATACAAAATACAGAAGAAAGAAGGTAAAGCTGTTAAAAATCAAATAAAGTCTGATGGTCATTTCTGTTGTATTTCATTATTATACTTGATCACTATTTCCAACATCAGCAAGGTAGTGCCAGGAAAAAGACGAAAAATGACTCATCCACTCATATACACATTTATTTATATTTTGTTTTATTATACTTTGTCGCTGTCTCCCGTGTTAGCGAGGTAGCGCAAGGAAACAGACGAAAGAATGACCCAACCCACCCACATACACATGTATATACATACACGTCCACACACGCACATATACATACCTATACAATTCAACATATCATATACGTATCCATATATATATACATACACAGACATATACATATATACACATGTACATAATTCGTGCTTGCTGCCTTTATTCATTCCCATCGCCACCCTGCCACACATGAAATGACACTCCTTCCCTCCGCACGCACGCAAGGTAGCGCTAGAAAAAGACAACAAAGGCCACATTCATTCGCACTCAGTCTCTAGCTGTCATATATAATGCACCGAAACCACAGCTCCCTTTCCACATCCAGGCCACACACAACTTTTCATGGTTTACCCCAGATGCTTCACATGCCCTGGTTCAATCAATTGACAGCACGTCGACCCCGGTATACCACATCGTTCCAATTCACTCTTCATTCCAATGCACGCCTTTCACCCTTCTGTATGTTCAAGCCTGATCGCTCAAAAATCTTTTTCACTCCATCCTTCCACCTCCAATTTGGTCTCCCACTTCTCCTTTTGCGACAAAGCAAAATAGTAATAATAATAATAATAGTAATTGGGGTGTCTAGATGTGTGTGGATGTAACCAAGATGAGAAAAAAGGAGAGATAGGTAGTAGGTTTGAGGAAAGGAACCTGGATGTTTTGGCTCTGAGTGAAACGAAGCTCAAGGGTAAGGGGGAAGAGTGGTTTGGTGTCTTGGGAGTAAAGTCAGGGGTTAGTGAGAGGACAAGAGCAAGGGATGGAGTAGCACTACTCCTGAAACAGGAGTGGTGGGAGTATATGACAGTGTAAGAAAGTAAACTCTAGATTGATATTGGTAAAACTGAAAGTGGATGGAGAGAGATGGGTGATTATTGGTGCATATGCACCTGGGCATGAGAAGAAAGATCATGAGAGGCAAGTGTTTTGGGAGCAGCTGAGTGAGTGTGTTAGTAGTTTTGATGCACGAGACCAGGTCATAGTGATGGGTGATTTGAATGCAAAGGTGGGAATTATGGCAGTTGAGGGAATAATTGGAGTACATGGGGTGTTCAGTGTTGTAAAGGGAAATGGTAGATTTATGTGCTGAAAAAGGACTGGTGATTGGGTATACCTGGTTTAAAAAGAGAGATATACATAAGTATATGTATGTAAGTAGGAGAGATGGCCAGAGAGCATTATTGGATTACGTCTTAATTGATAGGCGTGCGAAAGAGAGACTTTTGGATGTTAATGCGCTGAGCGGTGCAACTGGAGGGATGTCTGATCATTATCTTGTGGAGGTGAAGGTGAAGATTTGTAGAGGTTTTCAGAAAAGAAGAGAGAATGTTGGGGTGAAAAGAGTGGTGGGAGTAAGTGAGCTTGGGAAGGAGACTTGTGTGAGGAAGTACCAGGAGAGACTGAGTACAGAACGGAAAAAGGTGAGAACAAAGGACGTAAGGGGAGTGGGGGATGAATGGGATGTATTTAGGGAAGCAGTGATGGCTTGCACAAAAGATGCTTGTGGCTTGAGAAGCGTGGGTGGTGGGCAGATTAGAAAGGATAGTGAGTGGTGGGATGAAGAAGGAAGATTATTAGTGAAAGAGAAGAGAGAGGCATTTCGACCATTTTTGCAGGGAAATAATGCAAATGAGTGGGAGATGTATGAAAGAAAGAGACAGGAGGTCAAGAGAAAGGTGTAAGAGGTGAAAAAGAGGGCAAATGAGAGTTGGGGTGAGAGAGTATCATTAAATTTTAGGGAGAATAAAAAGATGTTTTGGAAGGAGGTAAATAAAGTGCGTAAGACAAGGGAACAAATGGGAACTTCAGTGAAGGGGGCTAATTGGGAGGTGATAACAAGTAGTGGTGATGTGAGAAGGAGATGGAGTGAGTATTTTGAAGGTTTGTTGAATGTGTTTGATGATACAGTGGGAGATATAGGGTGTTTTGGTAGAGGTGGTGTGCAAAGTGAGAAGGTTAGGGAAAATGATTTAGTAAACAGAGAAGAGGTAATAAAAGCTTTGCAGAAGATGAAAGCCGGCAAGGCAGCGGGTTTGGATGGTATTGCAGTGGAATTTATTAAAAAAGGGGGTGACTGTATTGTTGACTGGTTAGGAAGGTTATTTAATGTATGCATGACTCATGGTGAGGTGCCTGAGGATTGGCGGAATGGTTGCATAGTGCCATTGTACAAAGGCAAAGGGGATTAAAGTGAGTGCTCAAATTACAGAGGTATAAGTTTGTTGAGTATTCCTGGGAAATTATATGGAAGGGTATTGATTGAGAGGGTGAAGGCATGTACAGAGTATCAGATTGGGGATAAAGATGCTCAGTGGAAGGTATTAAGAATATATGGTGTGGGAGGCAAGTTGTTAGAAGCAGTGAAAAGTTTTTATCGAGGATGTAAGGCATGTGTAAGTGTAGGAAGAGAGGAAAGTGATTGTTTCTCAGTGAATGTAGGTTTGCGGCAGTGGTGTGTGATGTCTCTATGGTTGTTTAATTTGTTTATGGATGGGGTTGTTAAGGAGGTGAATGCAAGAGTTTTGGAAAGAGGGGCAAGTATGCAGTCTGTTGTGGATGAGAGAGCTTAGGAAGTGAGTCAGTTGCTGTTCGCTGATGATACAGCGCTGGTGGCCGATTCGTGTGAGAAACTGCAGAAGCTGGTGACTGAGTTTGGTAAAGTGTGTGAAAGAAGAAAGCTGAGAGTAAATGTGAATAAGAGCAAGGTTATTCGGTACAGTAGGGTTGGGGGACAAATCAATTGGGAGGTAAGTTTGAATGGAGAAAAACTGGAGGAAGTTAAGTGTTTTAGATATCTGAGAGTGGATTTGGCAGAGGATGGAACCATGGAAGCGGAAGTGAATCATAGGGTGGAGGAGGTGAAAGTTCTGGGAGCCTTGAAGAATGTGTGGAAGTCGAGAACATTATCTCGGAAAGCAAAAATGGGAATGTTTGAAGGAATAGTGGTTCCAACAATGTTGTATGGTTGCGAGGCGTGGGCTATGGATAGAGTTGTGCACAGGAGGATGGATGTGCTGGAAATGAGATGTTTGAGGACAATGTGTGGTGTGAGGTGGTTTGATCGAGTGAGTAACGTAAGGGTAAGAGAGATGTGTGGAAATAAAAAGAGCGTGGTTGAGAGAGCAGAAGAGGGTGTTTTGAAGTGGTTTGGGCACATGGAGAGGATGAGTGAGGAAAGATTGACCAAGAGGATATATGTGTCGGAGGTGGAGGGAGCAAGGAGAAGAGGGAGACCAAATTGGAGGTGGAAAGATGGAGTGAAAAAGATTTTGTGTGATCGGGGCCTGAACATGCAGGAGGGTGAAAGGAGGGCAAGGAATAGAGTGAATTGGAGCGATGTGGTATACCGGGGTTGACGTGCTGTCAGTGGATTGAATCAAGGCATGTGAAGCGTGGGGTAAACCATGGAAAGCTGTGTAGGTATGTATATTTGCGTGTGTGGACGTATGTATATACATGTGTATGGGGGGGGGTTGGGCCATTTCTTTCGTCTGTTTCCTTGCACTACCTTGCAAACGCGGGAGACAGCGACAAAGTATAAAAAAAAAAAAAATATATATATATATATATATATATATATATATATATATATATATATATATATATATATATACCCTAGTCTGAGCCAAGTACCAGTTATATCAACCAATCCCATGGTTTGGATGAACAGCTGGTTTGAATGTAGACTTTCTGCCACTACTGAAATTTGAACCTATGCAGTTGACCCTGGGTAGTCCATGAATGTTTCACAGTCAGGAACGTTAAGTGCTACACCACAGAGGTGGAGCAGTTAAAGTGTTTGTTTAGGATGTTGAAGCATATAATTTATTTTCTTGTACAAACCTGGTGCCAGTTTGTGTTCTGAGAGCATTTAGTTTGTGTGTTGCTTTTGTGCTGATGTTTTTTATGTGGGCAGTGAATTTCATGTGTATGAAGTCTGTGACGCTTTGAATGGTATGTTTTGCTCAGTGAGAAAAATTGTCCCTACAATGTGACCGGAGCTAGATTTGTGCCTCTATGTTCAAAAGAGTGATTGAAAACTTCTGTGGAGATGCAGACATTCTCTTTTGGATGACCCAGTGGCCCAGTTGTGTAATGGAGTGCTGGATATTTGACATTGCTACTGTGGTAGCAGGATGTTGTGATGTAACCATGAGGTTGTCTGTATGTGAGAGGATGTTTGTGTTGAGGTGTAAAGGATGTAATGAGAGGTCGTGCAGGAAGAGACTGAGGAGAGTTGGAAAAAGAAAATCTTCTTGGGGTCCCCTAATGTAGAGTTTAAAGAATTTTAGAGGTGAAGCCATTGTAAGTGACTCTGACATGGTAGCCAGCCATGAAACTGGCCAACCACTTTTTGTCATTGTTGTGGAGGGTGATGTCTAGTATCTTTTGTGTCAGGGATAGCGTCAAATGCTTTGTTGATGTTTATTGCCACCAGTATTGTGCAGAATGGAGGCTGTGATTAGCTGAAATCATCTAGGATTTGTCATGCAAGGTGTGTCATATAGTAGTGAAGTGGTTGGGTCTCAAGCCATGCTTTGCAGGCAAGAGTGAAATATTTTGCCTGATTCTGTTGTGGATCAGTTTTTCATGGAGTTCGGATACTAAAGACTAGATATTATACAGAACAGTATGAGGAGGGAGGACTTCTGGAAGTTTTGGAGGGTTTTAGGACTGGTATTATGTTTGTAATTTTCCAGATGTTTCCAGGAATTTTGTTCTCTAACCAGGAGTGGTTAAAGGTATCTGTAAGTGCTTGGATTGTAACTAGGAAAAGTGTTTTATGCAAAAGTTTGATCCATTTTTAAGGTCTATTGTAAGAGAACTTTAAGGTTGTAATTGCATTACTTGTATTAGTGGAAATGGGTGAATATTTCTGAATAGATTTTTTTTCTTGACTCTCTTGTTTAGGTGTAAGGTTGATATGTGGCTGATTTTTGGGTAATGGCTATTGAGTATGTTTGTGTCTTTACTGTAAGAAAGGATATCATTGGAATGAGTCAGAAGTCCATTATGATTAGGGGCTGGATTGGTGCAATAGATGAGGATCTTGAATGTATACTAATGTTGGTTGCTGTGGGTTTTGATTAATTGTGTTGAGAAAGAAGTGCCAATTTACTCCATAAGGAGTTTTATCAGGTGATTCCTCCTTAGCAGATATTCTACGGTTATTGTTTAATTTGCCAAGATGTAGTAAACTTTTTTGTAACTTACTGTACCGAGTTGCATTGTTATGACTGTCTAGTTGAAAGAGGTTCTGTTTGATAAACATACATCAACAGAATAATAAGCCAAAGGGTTATATTCCAATAAAAGAAATATCTCTACCTAGAAAATACTATCACATGGTATTAATTATGATAGCAGCTCCATCAGCAAGCCAGTGCAGCTTGATGTGATATACAGTGTTTAAGTGAAAGTTGATACATCCATGGTAAAGGACCTGAGGAAAAACTTATGTGCAGTAATATTTTGTTGCTTTAATTGATGTAAAACTTTAATCTTAAAATTACTGTACCTTGTAAACTTCAGAATCTTAACATAGGTGGGTCATTTAATGAGTGCACTGCCATGGGTTAAGTTTTGATAAATTGAAATAAAATAATTTAGCAATTACATGCTAATAAATGTACATATAATGCTTTCGTACTATTGGTATTGTTAGATCTTGATTGGTCTTTTCCTCACTATTGTATAATTTTATATATTAAAACCTATAAGTTTTGTTTTTTCTGAATACTTTGATTTGATAATTATGTTCCTTTACTCATAATATACAGGTATGTGGCCTGTTTATTACTTGTGAACAACTCTTCCATAATCAAAACAAAGAGACAAGCAATAAAACATTGTTAACTAATTTTAGGTGTCATTTGTTGGCATATTTTCAGAAATGCTACTGTTGAACAAACAATAAAGTAAATGACTTGTGATTGGTCATTAGTCTTCATGATAAAATGACCATGACTACGTTTAGCTTATCTAAGTCTTTTCTCGCATTCTTTGATCTGCTTGAAATATATTGTCATGACATGTAAATAAATACATTTATTGAAGAATATCATTGGTTGATTGTTGTTCATTTTAAATTACAGTTGTGTAACTTTGGTTGTGGACATATTTTGCACATGTGCACCCAACATAAAACTATCTTTACACTTTTGTTAGACAATATGACACAACAGGTGAAGGATTTTGATATATGTTTGAGAATCTTGCCTCACAGTAGTAGTCCTGCATTCCTTACATATATTTCAAAATATGCATGAAACAAGTACACAGAGTAAAATATACTATTTTCAGACTTAAAATGTATCTCATTCATTTTTAAATTTGAGAGTAATTACTGTACAGAGCAACTACCATAATTATTAAGAACTTGTCTTACATTCATGATCATCAACCCTACAAAGAAAACAGGAGTCATAGAGTCCATTTTGAAATCCATCAGACCTTTCCGTAAAGATAATTTTATTTGTTGGATATACATATGCTACATCCTATTACAAATAAATAAAATAGTTTTTTATCATTATTGTTGAAATATACATATGTAGATTATATAAATGTGCTTTTTCAAAAATAGTGCTCAAAGTATCTTAGTGTTGTACTATAATCATTTTATATTATGTAGTAATACCTTTGTGAAAAAATGTCACCAGAAAAAGTTTACATGTGGAAAAATGCATTGTACCTGGTATATAAGCTTTACTTGCCTCTTAACCTTTACTTGCCAATTTAAGCCCATGTATTTGCTTGATCTTGTGGAGCCAAAACATCAGCCACAGCTTTCATTGGGTACTAACCCAGCATAAGTTGGAAGCCAAAGAAGTTAGTTAAAACATAAGTGTAGACTACTTCACTTACATGCATGCAGTGGAAGTGAGTTCAGTGTGGTATTCCTTTGTAGGCCTGGAAAAGGGCTCCCTGGGTCCCAAACGGGGTGGTTCTTGAATCCTGATCATAAATCAATGTTCATAATTTGGAAGATGTAAAGAAATGCATAAAATTAGAGGAAATACCTAAATGTGACTGTAATAATGTACTAAATATTGTATTCTACAGTAAATAAAGTTAGTCAAACATCATATTAGCAACGATAAATAAAGGTGCACTTCGTCAGTTCATACGAGTAATTGATTTTATGTCGGACTAAGAATTAAGTATTGTTTCTTTAAGATTGCTTCTAAGTGTGGATGTTCATAGGTCAGACTCTTGTAAGATAGGGACCCCTGTATATATGTGTATTTTTATTATTATTATTTATAAACTGTACAATGCATATTACAAGGTTCTTCTTCACTCCCATTATGTGAAATATGGTTCTGGTTCAGGGCAGCAATTGGTTACAGGGACACCACAGCAAGAAGACTGCAACTCAAAATGGTTTATGAAGGGCATAGCAAAGAAATCATGCAAATGTGGGGAACTCGTTGCTTGTGAACAAACCATTTGCCTGGAGCACCTACCAACAAGGAAGAATCTGCATTCACACCTCTTTTTGTCACCTCTGTCAGACAAACAGAGATGGCTGCTTATAGGGAAGAAGGTGAATGAGATTCTAGGATGAATGGATGGTCATCTGTGATGGTGAAGAATGGGGCCATCACCAGAACATCATGATTTGACATGTTGACACAGATGTGTACCTTGGTGTAATTGGGTAACAGTATGGTTGCCTATCCATGGAGAGAATGAGGTTGTAGGGTTAGCATGACCAGGAGTACAAGCTAAATGGCAGACCATGGAAGGGGTCTTCATCAATCTATCAGATATCTCAGAAGATAGTAGAAAATACCATGATCCATCAGAACTCTGATATTATTTCTTTCATAGTGTACCTAATGAGAAATGTGCCAGTAGCTACATGTTTATAGCCTTTTCTTATATTGACACCATTCTTATGAAAGACATATAAGTCAGGACTTTGTTATATATGTGAAAGTGAAACATCTTTGTGTTGTTAAATAGTGCGTTGTGAAAAATTAATACATTGTAAAGTTTATGGTGTTTTTACCTTTGAAGTTACTTAGAATATGTTTTCTTTGGTTCAAAGTGCAAAATATTACTTTTTTTTCCTCCAAATGGACAAAACAAGTCATCAGTACTATTTGGTTTTACATGCAAAATTTCCAAAATTTAAAGAGCATGCAGTCAAATATTGTTTGAATTTTGGAAAAACTTGGGCTTTCGATGCCTAAACTTTGTCCATGTACACTCGTGTAAATGCTATTAAATAATTCCGTTTATCTTTGATTAGTTGCAAATCTTTTTGTATATCAAACATTGCTCTACTTGTCATTTCTTTCTGCCTCACTAACATGGACTAATGGCATTCTGTCCACACCATACAATCTCTCCTTGTCATGTGTAACACTTGACTCATGCAGCTCATTCTTTGTTCTAGTTTTTTCTTAAGGTGAGCATATCTCCCACTCACATATGTATACTTGTGTATAGCTCTCTTTTTAAACCAGGTACTCCCAATCACCAGTCTTTTTTCAACACACAACTCCACGAGATCTTCATTTCCATTTACAACACTGAATACCCCATATGCACCAATTATACCCTCAACTGCCACATTACTTACCTTCCCATTGCAGTTAAATCACCCATCATTTATACCCAGTCTTGAACACCAAAACTGCTGACACTAACTCAACTGCTTCCAAAACACTTGCCTCTCATGAGCTTTCTTCTCATGACCAGGTGCATAAGCACCGATAATCACCCATCTCTCGCTACATACAAATCCATCTGTTTTTCTAAGTATCTCTCACATATATTCTTCAAAGCAAACACCTGATCCACACATCCAATACCACTTTTGAAACCACACTGCTCTTCCCCAGTCTGATGCTCTGTACATGCCTTTACCTCTCAATCAATACCCTCCCATATAATTTCCCAGGAATACTCAACAAATGTATGCCTCTGTAGTTTGAACACTCACCTTTATCCCCTTTGCCTTTGTACAATGGCACTATGCATGCATATCCTTACCAACCAAGTAACATAGTCACCTCCTTTTTTAATAAATTCCACTGCAATACCATCCAAACCCATCGCCCTGCCAGCTTTCATCTTCCGCAAAGCTTTCACTCCCTCTCCTCTGTTTATCAAACCATTCTCCCAGACCCTCTCACTTTGCACACCAGTCCGACCAAAACACCCTATATCTGCCACTCTATCATCAGACACATTGAACAAACCTTCAAAATACTCACTCCATCTCATTCTCACTTCATCACTACTTGTTATAACCTCCAACTTGCCCCCTTCACTGATGTTCCCATTTGTTCTCTTGTCTTACACACATTATCTACCTCTTTCCAAAACATCTTTTTATTTTCTTTTTTATCATACTTAGTTGCTGTCTCCCACGTTAGCAAGGTAGCACAAGGAAACAGACGAAAGAATGGCCCAACCCACCCACATACACATCCATATACATAAACGCCCACACTTGCACATATACATACCTAAACATTTCAACTTACACATACATGTACATACACAGACTTTTCTTTCTTTTAAACTATTCGCCATTTCCCGCATTAGCGAGGTAGTGTTAAGAACAGAGGACTGGGCCTTTTTTGGAATATCCTCACCTGGCCCCCTCTGTTCCTTCTTTTGGAAAATTAAACATGAACATATTCATACTTCCTGCCTTCATCGATTCCCGTCGCCACCCCTCCACACATAAAACAGCAACCCCCCTCCCCTCGTGCACACGCGAGGTAACTCTAGGAAAAGACAACAAAGGCCCCATTCATTTACACTCAGTCTCTAGCTGTCATGTGTAATGCACCAAAACCACAGCTCCCTTTCCACATCCAGGCCCCACAAAACTTTCCATGGTTTACCCCAGACGCTTCACATGCCCTGGTTCAATCCATTGACAGTACATCGATCTCAGTATACCACATCATTCCAATTCACTCTATTCCTTGCATGCCTTTCAGGCCTCGATCGCTCAAAATCTTTTTCACTCCATCCTTCCACCTCCAATTTGGTCTCCCACTTCTCCTCGTTTCCTCGGCTCCTCGTATCTGACACATACATCCTCTTTGTCTATCTTTCCTCACTCATTCTTTCCATGTGGCCAAACCATTTCAATACACCCTCTTCTGCTCTCTCAACCACACTCTTTTTATTACCACACATCTCTTTAGCCCTTTCATTACTTAATTGATCAAACCACCTCACACCACATATTGTCCTAAAACATTTCATTTCCAACACATCCACCCTCCTCCACACAGCCTTATCTATAGCCCATGCCTCGCAATCATATAACATTGTTGGAACCACTATTCCTTCAAACATACCCTTTTTGCTCCGAGATAAAATTCTTGCCTTCCACACATTCTTCAACGTTCTCAGAACCTTCACCCCCTCCCCCACCCTGTGACTCACTTCCTCTCGCATGGTTCCATCCGCAGCTAAATCCACTCCCAGATATCTAAAACACTTCACTTCCTCCAGTTTTTCTCCATTCAAACTCACCTCCCAATTGACTTGACCCTCAACCCTACTGTACCTAATAACCTTGCTCTTATTCACATTTACTCTTAACTTTCTTCTTTCACACACTTTACCAAACTTAGTCACCAACTTCTGCAGTTTCTCACCCAAATCAGCCACCAGCGCTGTATCATCAACAAACAACAACTGACTCACTTCCCAAGCCATCTCATCCACAACAGACTGCATATTTGCCCCTCTCTCCAAAACTCGTGCATTCACCTCCCTAAAAACCCCATCCATAAACAAATTAAACAACCATGAAGACATCATGCACCCCTGCCACAAACCGACATTCACTGGGAACCAATCACTTCCTCTCTTCGTACTCTTATGCATGCCTTACATTCTTGATAAAAACTTTTCACTGCTTCTAGCAACTTATCTCCCACACCATATACTCTTGATATCTTCCACAAAGCACCTCAATCAACTCTATCGTATGCCTTCTCCAGATCCATAAATCCTACATACAAATCCATCTGTTTTTCTAAGTACTTCTCACATATCTTCAAAGTAAACACCTGATCCACACATCCTCAACCACTTTTGAAACCACACTGCTCTTCCCCAATCTTATACTTTGTACATGCCTTTACCCTCAGTCAATACCCTCCCATATAACTTCCCAGGAATACTCAACAAACTCATACCTTTGTAATTTGGACACTGACCTTTATCCCCTTTGCCTTTGTACAATGGCACTATGCATGTATTCCACCAATCCTACGGCACTTCACCATGCACCATACATACATTGAATATCCTTACCAACCAGTCAACAACACAGTCATCCCTTTTTTCTAATAAATTCCACTGTAATACCATCCAAACCCGCCACTTTGCCGGCTTTGATCTTCTGCAATGCTTTCACTACCTCTTCTCTGTTCACCAAATCATTCTTCCTGATCCTCTCACTTCACACACCACCTCGATCAAAACACTCTATATCTGCCACTCTATCATCAAACACTTTCAACAAACCTTCAAAATGCTCACTCCATCTCCTTACTTCACCACTAGTTGTTATTACCTCACCATTAGCCCCCATCACTGATGTTCCCATTTGTCCTCTTGGCTTACGCACTTTATTTACATTCTTCCAAAACATCTTTTTATTCTCCCTAAAATTTAATGATACTCTCTCACCCCAACTCTCATTTGTCCTCTTTTTCACCTCTTGCAAGTTTCTCTTGACTCCTGCCTCTTTCTTATTTACATCTCCCAATCATTCGCACTACTTGTCTGCAGAAATTGTCCAAATGCCTCTCTCTTCTCTTTCACTAACAATCTTACTTCTTCATTCCACCACTCACTACCCTTTCTAATCTGCCCACCTCCCACCTTTCTCATGCCATAAGCATCCCTTGCACAAGCCATCTCTGCTTCCCTAAATACATCTAATTCCTCCCCCACTCCCCTTACGTCAATTGCTCTCACCTTTTTCCACTCTGCATTCATTCTCTCCTGGTACTCAATCTACAAGCTCTTCACCATTTCCATTTACAACACTGAACACCCCATATACACAAATTATACCCTCAACTGCCACATTACTCACTTTTGCATTCAAATCATCATCACTATAACCCGGTCTCGTGCATCAAAGCTGCTAAGACTCACTCAGCTGCTCCCAAGACACTTGCCTCTCATGACCAGGTGCATAGGCACCAGTAATCACCCATCTCTCTCATCCACTTTCAGTTTTAACCATATCAATCTAGAGTTTACTTTCTTACACTCTATCACATACTCCCACAACTCCTGCTTCAGTAGTGCTACTCCTTCCTTTGCTCTTGTCCTCTCACCAACCTCTGACTTTACTCCCAAGACATACCCAAACCACTCTTCCCCTTTACCCTTGAGCTTCGTTTCACTCAGAGCCAAAACATCCAGGTTCCTCTCCTGAAACATACTACTTATCTCATCTTTGTTACATCCACACACATTTAGACACCACAATCTGAGCCTTCGAGGAGGATGAGCACTTCCTGCATGACTCCTTCTGTTTTCCCTTTCAGAAAGTTAAAATACAAGGAGGGGAGGGTTTCTAGCCCCCCACTCGTCCCCTTTAGTCACCTTCTAATACACACAGGGAATACGTGGGAAGTATTCTTTCTCCCCTATCACCAGGGATATATTTTTATTCTCCCTAGAATTAAATGATACTCTTGCCCTAACTCTCATTTACCCTCTTTTTCACCTCTTGCACCTCCTAGTCCATTGACAGCATGTCAACCCCGTTATACCACGTCGTACCAATTCACTCTATTCCTTGCATGCCTATCAACCTCCTGCATGTTCAGGCCCCAAATGCTCAAAATCTTTTTCACTCCTTCCTTCCCCCTCCAATTTGGTTTCCTGCTTCTCCTTGTTCCCTCCACCTTTGACACATATTATCCCCTTTGTCAATCTTTCCTCACTCATTCTCTCCATGTGTCCAAACCATTTCAACACACCCTCTTCTGTTCTCTCACCCACATTCCTTTTATTGCCACACATCTCTCTTACCCTTTCATTACTTAATCAAACCACCTCACACCACATATTGTCCTCAGACATATCATTTCCAACACATCCACCCTCCTCCATACAACCCTATCTATAGCACATGCCTCGCAACCATATAACATCATTGGAACCACTATTCCTTCAGACATATCCATTTTTGTTCCCCGAGGTAATTTTCTCACCTTCCACGCATTCTTCAATGCTCCCAGAACCTTCGCCCCCTCCCCCACCCTGTGACTCACTTGCGCTTCCATGGTTCCATCCGCTGCTAAGTCCACTCCTACATATCTAAAACACTTCACTTCCTCCAGTTTTTCTCCATTTGAACTTACCTCCCCAATTAACTTGTCCCTCAACCCTACTGAACCTAATAACCTTGCTCTTATTCACATTTACTCACAACTTTCTCCTTTCACATACACTTTACCAAACTCAGTTACCAACCTCTGCACTTTCCCACTTGGATCAGCCATCAGTACTGTATCATCGAACAACAACTGACTCACTTCCCAGGCCCTCTCATCTACATGACACTGCATACTTGCCCCTCTCTCCAAAACTCTTGCATTCACCTCCCTAACCACCCCATTCATAAACAACCATGGAGACATCATGCACCCCTGCAGCAAACCGACATTCAGTGGGAAGCAGTCACTCTCCTCTCTTCCTATATATCCTCTTTCTCAACCTCTCCTCACTTATTCTCTCTCTTTGTCCAAGCATTTCAGTACATTCTCTTCAGCTCTTTCAACTACACTTTACTACCACACCTCTCCCTAACCCTTTTATTATTGACAAGATTAATCCACCTCACTCCACATAGTCTCTAAATATTTCCTTTCCAGCACCTTTGCCATCCTGCACGCTTCATCACAGCCCAACTTTGCATCATACAACATTGTTGGTACTTTTATACCTTCAAACATACCCGTTTTTGTGCTTTCTTTCCATACCTTATTCACTGCTTGCAGAACCTTCACCCACTATGACTTACTTCGTATGTCTTTTGTAAAAATTGATCCTTGTGCAATTATGAATTTTTGAAGGAAATTTTCCTGTATGCACTAAAAACTTATCTTCGTGTGTCCCTGTCAACATGAGAATCTAAATTCCTCCAGTCTATTGCTTTGTAATAGAAAACCTCCATTACCAGTGGTTTATAAATTCTAAGAAGTGCATGTTTTACTGCTTTCTCTACCATCATGACTGTTCCTTTGTTATAATTGTACATTTGTTGGTTCATTACCTATCTTTGGAGGATTATTTAAAATCAGCATCATATGCATTTCCTAACTAGTTACTCTTCCCATTATGTATTGTTTGAATGAGTCATCTCCCACAATTTCCTGAAATGGTGCTGGGAGTGGTGTCCTGTTTCCTTGCTTCATTTGGTGTCTCCTTTTGTATTTTTTTTCTCTGTATATTACAGGGAGAGAATTTTTACTCTCATAATGTCCCATTTCTTAACTCAGTATATGTACCATGCCTTAACTCATGTATTTATAAACAGACATACCCCACCTTAAGCCAAGTTCTTGTTTATTGACCGAATCTGAGGGAAGGATGAATAATTGGTTGGTTCTGGGCTGACTGTCATGACCAGGATTCTGACATGGGCAGGCATGTGCATGAATCCTTGTCAGCAATGCAAACCACCACACCACTGAAGCATAATGATGACCATTTTGTGGTGTACAAGAGGGAGTCTTACACTTGCAGGGCCCCATCTCTTGAACATTCTCTATCATACAACTTTCTGAATTTCTGTATGCTGTCTATATTTGTATAATTACCTATTTGTACTGTATGGGGAAGGAGCTTTACAGTCAGAGGGTCCCATCACTTGAACATTCTCTACAATCACACATCATCTTAACTTACTGTATACTTTATGCATTAACCATGTCCTCAGTCACTGTACTCCATTCATCCACCATTCTTATGCTACATATGTACTACTATAAAAAAAAATTTTTGACAAGATTCTTGCTTAATTTCATATTATATCCAATGCCTGTTCTATCCCTACATCTATTGAAGAAATGTTCACTGTCCAAATCATTGATCTATTTAAAAAATTTGTTACATAACCTTTTGATGACAATGAACACAACTCTATATACCCTAGCAAACACTTGAAACCACTCAGCAACCAGCTAATTCATTTCCAGTGATTTTGGTGATAAGTAAGGACCATCTTAGATAATGTAAAAAATGAAAAAATCATTGAGAAAATATCTGATTTTGAAGTTTACAACAGTTACAGAGATGAAAATGCCATTATAAATGTCAGTGTTATGCATTCTGTATTAACCATTCTGGGCCACTCACAGTCTTAAAGATTAAGCAGAGTCACTTGGTTATATGTTATAATTTCAGCAGAAGTCATTGTGTCATCTAAGGCCCCAGGATAGCTGTACATTATTTTTCTTTTTACAATTATATACATATTCTCCGAGAAGGGAGATGGTCAAAATTGAAAAATTTGAAACACGAAGTATTCTCTGAATAGTATGGTATCAAAGATGCTTCAACATTTTGCCATTTCATAAGAATTCCTCGTGGAAATATTGCCAATTAAAATAATAAATTATGAAGCAGTGTAATGCTATTGTAGTGTTTATTATACAGAATTGTTAAGTATGCAAAGCATTTTTTTTTTTTTCATTTCGAGACCTAATGAACCTTTCATAAACGTGAAGGCATTTATAGGAATGATAGAAAAAATATTTATTTCTTTGATATTAAGTATGCAGAAATTAATACAAACAGTGAGCTTTTGTTTCATCAAAAGCACAGGAGTGACAAATTTTACCCCCTTTAAATATTCTCATATAATAAAATGATATATAGATACAGAGTAGTTTCTTGTATCCCTTTTTATAATAAAACTGTGTATATAAGTATCTCTCTCATCTCTCTCTATATGGGAGAAAAAAATACTATGTATCCTGTGTTTCACATGGACTTATGCTACTCTTCCCACTCTCATGATGCTCAATTATTTTCAGCTTTTTAGTGATGCTGAGGTGTTTCCTGGATCTCATAGCATACAACTGTGACACTTATCGGACATGATTTAATATAAAAAGACAAGCCTTTGTACCAAAAAAAAATCACTGCAAAAAAATAGCATCAACCAGGCAATGCTTATCACTCATGCAAACAGAGATAAGGAATGACTCACAAGCAAGTGTAAAACCTTCTCCCCATAATATACAAAAGTAATCACTCAGTAACACGCTCATATAATAAATCAGTAACACTGATAAAATAAAAAGCACGATTATATATATGTTCATGAAAAGTCTTCCTCCACCACTCACCAGTTTCTCAGCCTCCTAGGCATCATTTACTGCATCTTGGAGAAGTGCTAGATTTCAGTGGCACTCACCTTCATAGACTTCACTAAGGTCAACCATAAGATAATCATGAGGAAATCCGTCTACCTGGGACAATGGAATGTCCCATATCGTGGTTGAGTTTGAAAGGAATATGACCAAAAGTTTAAATGGAAGTGGAGTGAATGTAGGGATGCAGTTATGGAAGTGGAGTGAATGTAAGGACACAGTCATCTGTGAAAGAGGTGCTTAAAATGATTAGAGAAAGACCATCAAAGGTAGTAGAATTATTAGTTGGATACAAGGTCACAAGATATAGGAATAAAAAGGCAAATGTGTGGTGGACAGAACAGATTAGAAATGCTGTGGAAGCAAAGAAAAAGGCATATGGTAAATTTCTCAAAAGGAATGTATCAGTGGAAGTTAAGCAAAGCTAGAGGGAAGAATATGTGTAAAAAGAAAGTTAAGAAGCTGATTATATATCTATATCTCTGACACCTGTTCCAATTGGTGCTCCCTCAAAGGGGTGAGCACAGCAATAGTCTCCACAACTAGTGAACTCAGTGCCACTTCTGAGCCTTTAGTGCCTCCCCTTAACTGGCCACTGGCAGAGGGCAACTCTAGCACAGTGTTTGCTGAAGCTCCAACCTAATGTACCCAAGGGCTACTTCTATCTGATGCTCCTTCCAACTACTTCTACCTACTGCTCCTGCCTAAATGCTTCTACCTACTACTTCTATCTACTGCTCCTACCATTTTGCCAAAAGGCAGGGCTAACACATAGTGCTCACCGCAGGAAAATCTTGAGTTACAAAGAATGACCTGAGCAAGTTGTGTTGTTGAGTGGTATGTATGACAAGGAGAGATTGTACATTTGTGGACAGAATGCCAGTAGTCCACATGTTAGTATAGCAGAAAGAAAAGACAGCCACCTGGGTCAGAGGAAAGCAACTTAACAAACACTGATGTGCTAGCTCAATAAGCAGATGTCACTAACCCTCTGATACACAAGTGGGTTGTACTGGTAATATACCCCCCCTGGTCATTGGCTGCCTACCAACTACTAACTACCAGAAGCTGGTAAAGAAAAGCAAAGAGAGAGTAGATGAAGATTTTGGGAGAAAATTCAGTGAAAAGTTTAGGGAAAATAAGAAATTGTACTGGAAGGATGTGAAAAAGGAAAGAGGAGGATGTAAGAGTGGAAACTTCAGTGTGAAAAATAAAGAAGGAAAGCTGCTAATCAAAAGGTAGAAGTAAAAGGAAAATGGAAAGAATATTTTGAATAACTGATAAGTGTGGAAGATGAGGCAGCAGTTGTTACATGCATGGGTATGGAGGATGGAGGGAAAAGGATATACGTTCTAGGGCCTAGAGCAAAAAAGTGAGGTAAAAAGGGTGATAATGAGGTTCAAGGATAGAAAGGCACCTAGGTTTGTTGGTATTACATCTGACATGCTGAAGTTTGGACAAACCATGATGGAGTGGTTGCGTTCTAATATGTAAATTAGCAGTGAAACAGAAGGTTGTTCCTGAGGACTAGGTGAAACCTATTATTGTTCCTTTATTCAAAAGAAAATGTGCTAAGATGTATGTAGCAATTATAGGGGAGTAAGTCTGTTAAGTATACCAGAAAAAGTGTAAGGAAGAATGCTGATTGAGAAAGTGATGGAAGTGATTGAATGCAGAATAAGTGAGGAGCAATAGGGATGTGTGGATCAGATTTTTATGGTGAAGAATGACTGTGGAAAAGTATTTAGCAAAATGTAAGTTGTATGCACTTTCTGGATCTGGAGAAAGCATAAGACAGAGTCAAGTGGAATGCTTCATGGGATGTGTTTTGGATACATTGAGTTTGGGAACAACTGTCAGATGTTGTTAAAGCCTTCTAGGAGCAAATGCATCTGTAAGAGACGATGGAGAGTTGAGGGAAAGTTTCGGCATGAATGTGGGTGAGAGATATGGCTGTGTGATGTCACGGTGGCTTTTAAATATATATATATATATATATATATATATATATATATATATATATATATATATTTTTTTTTTTTTTTTTTTTTTTTTTTTTATACTTTGTCGCTGTCTCCCGCGTTTGCGAGGTAGCGCAAGGAAACAGACGAAAGAAATGGCCCAACCCCCCCCCCCCCATACACATGTACATACACACGTCCACACACGCAAATATACATACCTACACAGCTTTCCATGGTTTACCCCAGACGCTTCACATGCCTTGATTCAATCCACTGACAGCACGTCAAACCCTGTATACCACATCGCTCCAATTCACTCTATTCCTTGCCCTCCTTTCACCCTCCTGCATGTTCAGGCCCCGATCACACAAAATCTTTTTCACTCCATCTTTCCACCTCCAATTTGGTCTCCCTCTTCTCCTCGTTCCCTCCACCTCCGACACATATATCCTCTTGGTCAATCTTTCCTCACTCATTCTCTCCATGTGCCCAAACCATTTCAAAACACCCTCTTCTGCTCTCTCAACCACGCTCTTTTTATTTCCACACATCTCTCTTACCCTTACGTTACTTACTCGATCAAACCACCTCACACCACACATTGTCCTCAAACATCTCATTTCCAGCACATCCATCCTCCTGCGCACAACTCTATCCATAGCCCACGCCTCGCAACCATACAACATTGTTGGAACCACTATTCCTTCAAACATACCCATTTTTGCTTTCCGAGATAATGTTCTCGACTTCCACACATTCTTCAAGGCTCCCAGAATTTTCGCCCCCTCCCCCACCCTATGATCCACTTCCGCTTCCATGGTTCCATCCGCTGCCAGATCCACTCCCAGATATCTAAAACACTTCACTTCCTCCAGTTTTTCTCCATTCAAACTCACCTCCCAATTGACTTGACCCTCAACCCTACTGTACCTAATAACCTTGCTCTTATTCACATTTACTCTTAACTTTCTTCTTCCACACACTTTACCAAACTCAGTCACCAGCTTCTGCAGTTTCTCACATGAATCAGCCACCAGCGCTGTATCATCAGCGAACAACAACTGACTCACTTCCCAAGCTCTCTCATCCCCAACAGACTTCATACTTGCCCCTCTTTCCAAAACTCTTGCATTTACCTCCCTAACAACCCCATCCATAAACAAATTAAACAACCATGGAGACATCACACACCCCTGCCGCAAACCTACATTCACTGAGAACCAATCACTTTCCTCTCTTCCTACACGTACACATGCCTTACATCCTCGATAAAAACTTTTCACTGCTTCTAACAACTTGCCTCCCACACCATATATTCTTAATACCTTCCACAGAGCATCTCTATCAACTCTATCATATGCCTTCTCCAGATCCATAAATGCTACATACAAATCCATTTGCTTTTCTAAGTATTTCTCACATACATTCTTCAAAGCAAACACCTGATCCACACATCCTCTACCACTTCTGAAACCACACTGCTCTTCCCCAATCTGATGCTCTGTACATGCCTTCACCCTTTCAATCAATACCCTCCCATATAATTTACCAGGAATACTCAACAAACTTATACCTCTGTAATTTGAGCACTCACTCTTATCCCCTTTGCCTTTGTACAATGGCACTATGCACGCATTCCGCCAATCCTCAGGCACCTCACCATGAGTCATACATACATTAAATAACCTTACCAACCAGTCAACAATACAGTCACCCCCTTTTTTAATAAATTCCACTGCAATACCATCCAAACCTGCTGCCTTGCCGGCTTTCATCTTCCGCAAAGCTTTTACTACCTCTTCTCTGTTTACCAAATCATTTTCCCTAACCCTCTCACTTTGCACACCACCTCGACCAAAACACCCTATATCTGCCACTCTATCATCAAACACATTCAACAAACCTTCAAATACTCACTCCATCTCCTCACATCACCACTACTTGTTATCACCTCCCCATTTGCGCCCTTCACTGAAGTTCCCCATTTGCCCCCTTTTTCTTACGCACTTTTTTTTCCTTTCCTTTTCCAGAACATCTTTTTTTCTCCTTAAAAATTTAATGAAATTCTCTCACCCCAACTCTCATTTCCCCCTTTTTTTCACCTCTTGCACCTTTCTTTGCCCTCCTGTCTCTTTCTTTTATACATCTTCCACTCAATTGCATTTTTCCCTGCAAAATCGTCCAAATGCTCTCTCTTCTCTTTCATTTATTAATCTTACTTCTTACCCACCACTCACTACCCTTTCTAATCAACCCATCTCCCACTCTTTCATGCCCAGCATCTTTTGCGCAATCCATCACGATTCCCTTATTAATCCCATTCCTCCCCCACCCCCTTTTTTCCATTGTTCTCACCTTTTTCCATTCTGTATTCAGTCTCTCCTGGTACTTCCTCACAAAAAGTCTCCTTCCCAAGCTCACTTACTCTCACCCCTCTTCACCCCACATTCACTCTTCTTTTCTGAAAACCCATACAAATCTTCACCTTAGCCTCCAAGATAATGATCAGAATCCCCCCAGTTGCACCTCTCAGCACATTAACATCCAAAGTCTCTCTTTCGGGCCTATCAATTAACGTAATCCAATAACGCTCTCTGGCCATCTCTCTATTACATAAGTATACTTATGTTTTATTTTGCTTTTAAACCCAGGTATTCCCAATCATCGTCCTTTTTCAGCACATAAATCTACAAGCTCTTCACCATTTCCATTTACAACACTGAACACCCCATGTATACCAATTATTCCCTAAAACTGCCACATTACTCACCTTTGCATTAAAATTTCACCCATCCCTATAAACCCGGGGTCTCGTGCATCAAAACCCTAACACACTCATTCAGCTCCCTCACAAAACACTTGCCTCTCATGATCTTTTTCCATGCCAGGTGGCATATGCCCGATAATCACCACTTTTCCCCATCAACTTTCAGTTTTACCCATATTAATGAGAATTTACTTTCTTACATTCTATCACATACTCCCACAACTCCTGTTTCAGGAGTATGCTACTCCTTCCCTTGCTCTTGTCCTCTCACTAACCCTGACTTTACTCCCAGACGCATTCCAAACCACTCTTCCCTTTACCTTGAGCTTCGTTTCACTCAGAGCCAAAACATCCAGGTTTCCTTTCCTCAAACATACTACCTATCTCTCCTTTTTTCACATCTTGGTTACATCCAAAACATTTAGGCCCCCCAATCTGAGCCTTCGAGGAGGATGAGCACTCCCCGCGTGACTCCTTCTGTTTCCCATTTTAGAAAGTTAAAAAGTACAGGAGGGGAGGATTTCTGGGGCCCGCTCCCGTCCCCTCTAGTCGCTTTCTAGGGCACGGAGGAATGCGTGGGAAGTATTCTTTCCCCTATACCCAGGGATAATATATATATATATATATAATATATATATATAAAATATATATATATATATATATATAATATATATAAAAAGGGAAAATGAGAGTTGGGGTGAGAGAGTATCTTTAAAATTTTTGGGGGAGAATAAAAAGATGTTCTGGAAGGAGGTAAATAAATTTGCATAAGACAAGGGAGCAAATGGGAACTTCAGTGAAGGGAGAAATGGGGAGGTGATAACAAGTAGTGGTGATGTGAGAAGGAGATGGAGTGAGTATTTTGAAGGTTTGTTGAATGTGTTTGATGATAGAGTGGCAGATATAGGGGGGTTTTGGTCGAGGTGGTGTGCAAAAGTGAGGGGGTTAGGGAAATGTTTGGTAAACAGGGGAAAGGTAAGTAAGCTTTGCGGGAAAATGAAAGCCGGGCAAGGCAGCAGGTTTGGATGGTATTGCAGTGGAATTTATTAAAAAAGGGGGTGACTGTATTGTTGACTGGTTGGTAAGGTTATTTAAAGTATGTATGACTCTGGTGAGGTGCCTGATGATTGGCGGAATGCGTGCATTTGTGCCATTGTACAAGGCAAAGGGGGGAATAAGAGTGAGTGCTCAAATTACAGAGGTATAAGTTTGTTGAGTATTCCTGGTAAAATTATATGGGAGGGTATTGATTGAGAGGGTGAAGGCATGTACAGAGCATCAGATTGGGGAAGAGCAGTGGGGTTTCAGAAGTGGAGAGGATGTGTGGATTTAGGTGTTTGCTTTGAAGAATGTATGTGAGAATACTTAGAAAAGCAAATGGATTTGTATGTAGCATTTATGGATCTGGAGAAGGCATATGATAGAGTTGATAGAGATGCTCTGTAGAAGGTATTAAGAATATATGGTTTTGGGAGGAAGTTGTTTGAAGCAGTGAAAAGTTTTTATCGAGGATGTAAGGCATGTGTGCGTGTGGAAGAGAGGAAAGTGATTGGTTCTCAGTGAATGTAGGTTTTTCGGCAGGGGTGTGTGATGTTCTCCATGGTTGTTTAATTTGTTTATGGATGGGGTTGTTAGGGAGGTAAATGCAAGAGTTTTGGATAGAGGGGCAAGTATGAAGTCTGTTGGGGATGAGAGAGCTTGGGAAGTGAGTCAGTTGTTGTTCGCTGATGATACAGCGCTGGTGGCTGATTCATGTGAGAAACTGCAGAAGCTGGTGACTGAGTTTGGTAAAGTGTGTGAAGAAGAAAGTTAAGAGTAAATGTGAATAAGAGCAAGGTTATTAGGTACAGTAGGGTTGAGGGTCAAGTCAATTGGGAGGTGAGTTTGAATGGAGAAAAACTGGAGGAAGTGAAGTGTTTTAGATATCTGGGAGTGGATCTGGCAGCGGATGGAACCATGGAAGCGGAAGTGGATCATAGGGTGGGGGAGGGGGCGAAAATTCTGGGGAGCCTTGAAGAATGTGTGGAAGTCGAGAACATTATCTCGGAAAGCAAAAATGGGTATGTTTGAAGGAATAGTGGTTCCAACAATGTTGTATGGTTGCGAGGCGTGGGCTATGGATAGAGTTGTGCGCAGGAGGATGGATGTGTGGAATTGGATGTTTGAGGACAATGTGTGGTGGTTATCGAGTGAGAAAAGTAAGGGTAAGGGATGTGTGGAAATAAAAAGAGCGTTTTTTGAGAGAGCGAAGAGGGTGTTTTGAAGGGGTTTTGGGAAAGGGAGGAATGGGAGGAAAGATTGACCAAGGGGTTATGTGTCGGAGGTGGGGGGGAAACGGGGAAAAGGGGAGAAAATTTGGGAGGTGGAAAGATGGAGTGAAGAAGATTTTGTGTGATGGGGTTTTGAACAGCAGGAGGGTAAAGGGGGGCAAGGAAATAGAGTGTTTGGAGCGATGTGGTATCCCGGGTTGACGTGCTGTCAGTGGATTGAATCGGGGCATGTAAAGGGCGTCTGGGGTAAACCATGGAAAGCTGTGTGGGTTTGTATATTTGGTGTTGGAGTATGTTATACATGTGTAGGGGGGGGGGGGGTTGGGGCCATTTCTTTCGTCTGTTTCCTTGCGCTACTGCAAACGGGGAGACAGCGACAAAGTATATAAAAAAAAATATAAAAATATTTTATATATATACAATACATACCAACATACACACACATAGATTATATACACACACACAATACTTTATACTATAAAAAAAAATTAAGAAAAATTTAGAAAACTGAAAACTTCTAGTTGAAAGAAAAAAAAAAAAAAAATGAATGTCACATATGGTTAAAATTGGCTATGGGAAAAAAAGGGAAAAGTATAATTTTTTACACAAACGACAATAGATTTCATCAATTGAACACTGTTCAAAAGCTTCAATGTCTAAGCTACTTTTTTCCAATTTCACTATTTTCTGTCAAAAACCCATGTATGAAAATATCATCCAGTAACAAACTTTAAAACTTACTTTCCCCCTTTAAAAAAAATTTTGGGGGAAATCTGTTTGATACACGCGGGCACTCACCACCTGGCGAGGTTTGGGGAGGCGAGGAAAGGGCAGGGGAGAGGAGAGCGAAGCCGTCCCTTTGGGCCATGCGCCTTGCCCTGGATGGTCCACTCAACCGGAGCGTGACTTGTTCCCCGGGCCCCACCCCCACCTCTTTAAAACCCGACTACAGAAATCCTGGACTTCACAGGAAAGCGGCGTGCCCCTACGGAACCTCCCTCTTGGAAGTTGGCCCGAGGGCGGCACCAAAAGAGGGTTCCCCCCGCCACAAACGCCTGACGTTCTTGATGAAATTTTTCCCAAGTGTCGAAGATGTTGAGCAGTACCTTCCCTTCGAGGGGAAGCCACTTAAATGTATTATTAAACACTTAGTCCCAAAAGGGCCCTGGTGACCCTTTCCCAACACAGAAAATGGAACAATATATATTATATTTATAATATATATATATTTTATTATATAATATATTATATATATATCTTTTCTTTCTTTTAAACTATTTGCCATTTCCCATTAGCGAGGTTTTGCGTTTAAACAGGGATGGGCCCTTTTAGGGGAAAACCCTCCCTGGCCCCAAATTTTTGTTCCCTTTTTTTGGAAAAAAAAAAAAAAAAAAAAAAAAATAAAAAAAAAAAAAATATATATATATATCACTGACAGCACATCAACCCTGGTATACCACATTGCTCCAATTCACTCTATTCCTTGCCCTCCTTTCACCCTCCTGCATGTTCAGGCCCCGATCACACAAAATCTTTTTCACTCCATCTTTCCACCTCCAATTTGGTCTCCCTCTTCTCCTCGTTCCCTCCACCTCCGACACATATATCCTCTTGGTCAATCTTTCCTCACTCATTCTCTCCATGTGCCCAAACCATTTCAAAACACCCTCTTCTGCTCTCTCAACCACGCTCTTTTTATTTCCACACATCTCTCTTACCCTTACGTTACTTACTCGATCAAACCACCTCACACCACACATTGTCCTCAAACATCTCATTTCCAGCACATCCATCCTCCTGCGCACAACTCTATCCATAGCCCATGCCTCGCAACCATACAACATTGTTGGAACCACTATTCCTTCAAACATACCCATTTTTGCTTTCTGAGATAATGTTCTCGACTTCCACACATTCTTCAAGGCTCCCAGGATTTTCGCCCCCTCCCCCACCCTATGATCCACTTCCGCTTCCATGGTTCCATCCGCTGCCAGATCCACTCCCAGATATCTAAAACACTTCACTTCCTCCAGTTTTTCTCCATTCAAACTCACCTCCCAATTGACTTGACCCTCAACCCTACTGTACTTAATAACCTTGCTCTTATTCACATTTACTCTTAACTTTCTTCTTTCACACACTTTACCAAACTCAGTCACCAGCTTCTGCAGTTTCTCACATGAATCAGCCACCAGCGCTGTATCATCAGCGAACAACAACTGACTCACTTCCCAAGCTCTCTCATCCCCAACAGACTTCATACTTGCCCCTCTTTCCAAACCTCTTGCATTCACCTCCCTAACAACCCCATCCATAAACAAATTAAACAACCATGGAGACATCACACACCCCTGCCGCAAACCTACATTCACTGAGAACCAATCACTTTCCTCTCTTCCTACACGTACACATGCCTTACATCCTCGATAAAAACTTTTCACTGCTTCTAACAACTTGCCTCCCACACCATATATTCTTAATACCTTCCACAGAGCATCTCTATCAACTCTATCATATGCCTTCTCCAGATCCATAAATGCTACATACAAATCCATTTGCTTGTCTAAGTATTTCTCACATACATTCTTCAAAGCAAACACCTGATCCACACATCCTCTACCACTTCTGAAACCACACTGCTCTTCCCCAATCTGATGCTCTGTACATGCCTTCACCCTCTCAATCAATACCCTCCCATATAATTTACCAGGAATACTCAGCAAACTTATACCTCTGTAATTTGAGCACGCACTCTTATCCCCTTTGCCTTTGTACAATGGCACTATGCACGCATTCCGCCAATCCTCAGGCACCTCACCATGAGTCATACATACATTAAATAACCTTACCAACCAGTCAACAATACAGTCACCCCCTTTTTTAATAAATTCCACTGCATTACCACCCAAACCTGCTGCCTTGCCGGCTTTCATCTTTCGCAAAGCTTTTACTACCTCTTCTCTGTTTACCAAATCATTTACCCTAACCCTCTCACTTTGCACACCACCTCGACCAAAACACCCTATATCTGCCACTCTATCATCAAACACATTCAACAAACCTTCAAAATACTCACTCCATCTCCTCACATCACCACTACTTGTTATCACCTCCCCATTTGCGCCCTTCACTGAAGTTCCCATTTGCTCCCTTGTCTTACGCACTTTATTTACCTCCTTCCAGAACATCTTTTTATTCTCCCTAAAATTTAATGATACTCTCTCACCCCAACTCTCATTTGCCCTTTTTTTCACCTCTTGCACCTTTCTCTTGACCTCCTGTCTCTTTCTTTTATACATCTTCCACTCAATTGCATTTTTTCCCTGCAAAAATCGTCCAAATGCCTCTCTCTTCTCTTTCACTAATAATCTTACTTCTTCATCCCACCACTCACTACCCTTTCTAATCAACCCATCTCCCACTCTTTTCATGCCACAAGCATCTTTTGCGCAATCCATCACTGATTCCCTTAATACATCCCATTCCTCCCCCACTCCCCTTACTTCCATTGTTCTCACCTTTTTCCATTCTGTATTCAGTCTCTCCTGGTACTTCCTCACACAAGTCTCCTTCCCAAGCTCACTTACTCTCACCACCCTCTTCACCCCAACATTCACTCTTCTTTTCTGAAAACCCATACAAATCTTCACCTTAGCCTCCACAAGATAATGATCAGACATCCCTCCAGTTGCACCTCTCAGCACATTAACATCCAAAAGTCTCTCTTTCGCGCGCCTATCAATTAACACGTAATCCAATAACGCTCTCTGGCCATCTCTCCTACTTACATAAGTATACTTATGTATATCTTGCTTTTTAAACCAGGTATTCCCAATCATCAGTCCTTTTTCAGCACATAAATCTACAAGCTCTTCACCATTTCCATTTACAACACTGAACACCCCATGTATACCAATTATTCCCTCAACTGCCACATTACTCACCTTTGCATTCAAATCACCCATCACTATAACCCGGTCTCGTGCATCAAAACCACTAACACACTCATTCAGCTGCTCACAAAACACTTGCCTCTCATGATCTTTCTTCCCATGCCCAGGTGCATATGCACCGATAATCACCCATCTCTCTCCATCAACTTTCAGTTTTACCCATATTAATCGAGAATTTACTTTCTTACATTCTATCACATACTCCCACAACTCCTGTTTCAGGAGTACTGCTACTCCTTCCCTTGCTCTTGTCCTCTCACTAACCCCTGACTTTACTCCCAAGACGACATTTCCAAACCACTCTTCCCCTTTACCCTTGAGCTTCGTTTCACTCAGAGCCAAAACATCCAGGTTCCTTTCCTCAAACATACTACCTATCTCTCCTTTTTTCACATCTTGGTTACATCCACACACATTTAGGCACCCCAATCTGAGCCTTCGAGGAGGATGAGCACTCCCCGCGTGACTCCTTCTGTTTCCCATTTTAGAAAGTTAAAAAAGTACAAGGAGGGGAGGATTTCTGGGGCCCGCTCCCGTCCCCTCTAGTCGCTTTCTACGGCACGCGAGGAATGCGTGGGAAGTATTCTTTCACCCCTATACCCAGGGATAATATATATATATATATATATATATATATATATATATATATATATATATATATATATATATATATATAAAGGGCAAATGAGAGTTGGGGTGAGAGAGTATCATTAAATTTTAGGGAGAATAAAAAGATGTTCTGGAAGGAGGTAAATAAAGTGCATAAGACAAGGGAGCAAATGGGAACTTCAGTGAAGGGAGCAAATGGGGAGGTGATAACAAGTAGTGGTGATGTGAGAAGGAGATGGAGTGAGTATTTTGAAGGTTTGTTGAATGTGTTTGATGATAGAGTGGCAGATATAGGGTGTTTTGGTCGAGGTGGTGTGCAAAGTGAGAGGGTTAGGGAAAATGATTTGGTAAACAGAGAACAGGTAGTGAAAGCTTTGCGGAAGATGAAAGCCGGCAAGGCAGCAGGTTTGGATGGTATTGCAGTGGAATTTATTAAAAAAGGGGGTGACTGTATTGTTGACTGGTTGGTAAGGTTATTTAATGTATGTATGACTCATGGTGAGGTGCCTGATGATTGGCGGAATGCGTGCATAGTGCCATTGTACAAAGGCAAAGGGGATAAGAGTGAGTGCTCAAATTACAGAGGTATAAGTTTGTTGAGTATTCCTGGTAAATTATATGGGAGGGTATTGATTGAGAGGGTGAAGGCATGTACAGAGCATCAGATTGGGGAAGAGCAGTGTGGTTTCAGAAGTGGCAGAGGATGTGTGGATCAGGTGTTTGCTTTGAAGAATGTATGTGAGAAATACTTAGAAAAGCAAATGGATTTGTATGTAGCATTTATGGATCTGGAGAAGGCATATGATAGAGTTGATAGAGATGCTCTGTAGAAGGTATTAAGAATATATGGTGTGGGAGGAAAGTTGTTAGAAGCAGTGAAAAGTTTTTATCGAGGATGTAAGGCATGTGTGCGTGTAGGAAGAGAGGAAAGTGATTGGTTCTCAGTGAATGTAGGTTTGCGGCAGGGGTGTGTGATGTCTCCATGGTTGTTTAATTTGTTTATGGATGGGGTTGTTAGGGAGGTAAATGCAAGAGTTTTGGATAGAGGGGCAAGTATGAAGTCTGTTGGGGATGAGAGAGCTTGGGAAGTGAGTCAGTTGTTGTTCGCTGATGATACAGCGCTGGTGGCTGATTCATGTGAGAAACTGCAGAAGCTGGTGACTGAGTTTGGTAAAGTGTGTGGAAGAAGAAAGATAAGAGTAAATGTGAATAAGAGCAAGGTTATTAGGTACAGTAGGGTTGAGGGTCAAGTCAATTGGGAGGTGAGTTTGAATGGAGAAAAACTGGAGGAAGTGAAGTGTTTTAGATATCTGGGAGTGGATCTGGCAGCGGATGGAACCATGGAAGCGGAAGTGGATCATAGGGTGGGGGAGGGGGCGAAAATTCTGGGAGCCTTGAAGAATGTGTGGAAGTCGAGAACAGTATCTCGGAAAGCAAAAATGGGTATGTTTGAAGGAATAGTGGTTCCAACAATGTTGTATGGTTGCGAGGCGTGGGCTATGGATAGAGTTGTGCGCAGGAGGATGGATGTGCTGGAAATGAGATGTTTGAGGACAATGTGTGGTGGTTTGATCGAGTGAGTAACGTAAGGGTAAGAGAGATGTGTGGAAATAAAAAGAGCGTGGTTGAGAGAGCAGAAGAGGGTGTTTTGAAGTGGTTTGGGCACATGGAGAGAATGAGTGAGGAAAGATTGACCAAGAGGATATATGTGTCGGAGGTGGAGGGAACGAGGAGAAGAGGGAGACCAAATTGGAGGTGGAAAGATGGAGTGAAGAAGATTTTGTGTGATCGGGGCCTGAACATGCAGGAGGGTGAAAGGAGGGCAAGGAATAGAGTGAATTGGAGCGATGTGGTATACCGGGGTTGACGTGCTGTCAGTGGATTGAATCAGGGCATGTGAAGCGTCTGGGGTAAACCATGGAAAGCTGTGTAGGTATGTATATTTGCGTGTGTGGACGTATGTATATACATGTGTATGGGGGGGGGGGTTGGGCCATTTCTTTCGTCTGTTTCCTTGCGCTACCTCGCAAACGCGGGAGACAGCGACAAAGTATATTAAAAAAATAAATAATAATATATATATATATATATATACACATACATACACACACATACACACACATACGCATATATATACACACACACACATACATATATATACATATGAAAAAATGTAAGAAACAATTTAGAAAACTGAAACTTCTAGCTTGAAATGAAATGAAAAAAAAAAATGAATGTCACATACTGGTTCAACCTCTGGCTATGGAAAAAGGAAATGTATAATTTATTTACACAAACGACAATAGTAGTTCTCATCAATTGAACCACTGTATCAATAAGCTTCAATGTCTAAGCTACATTTTTTCCAATTTCACTATTTTCTTGTCAAAGCACCATGTATGAAAACTATCACTCCAGTAACACAACTATAAACACTTACTTCCCCTTTAAAAAAGTTCTGGGGAAGTCTGTCTCGATACACTGCGGGACACTCTACCACCTGGCGAGGTTTGTGGGAGGCGAGGAAGGACAGTGGAGAGGAGAGCGAAGCCGTCCTTGGTCCACTGCGCCTTGCCCTGCTGATGGTCCACCTCACACCGGAGCGTGACTTCGTTCCCGGCCACCACCTCCACACTCTTCAACTCCGACTGACAGAAGTCCTGGACTTCACAGAGAAAGCGACGCGTCGCCCATACGGAACCTCCCTCTTGGAAGTCTGGCCCAGAGGTCAGGACACACATGATGGGTTCCCCTCGCCACAAACGCCTCGACGTTCTTGATGAAATTTATCCACAAGTGTCGAAGATGTTGAGCAGATACACTTCCCTTCGAGGAAGCGCCACTTAAATGTATTACTTAACACTATAGTCCGAAAAAGACCATGGTGACCGTTGCCCAACACAGAAATAATGGAACAATATATATATATATATATATATATATATATATATATATATATATATATATATATATATATATATATATCTTTTCTTTCTTTCAAACTATTCGCCATTTCCCACATTAGCGAGGTAGCGTTAAGAACAGAGGACTGGGCCTTTGAGGGAATACCCTCACCTGGCCCAATTCTCTGTTCCTTCTTTTGGAAAAAAAAAAAAAAAAAATAAAAAAAATAAAAAAATAAAAAATATATATATATATATATCTGGAAGGAGGTAAATAGGGTGCGTAAGACAAGGGAGCAAATGGGAACTTCAGTGAAGGGCGTAAATGGGGAGGTGATAACAAGTAGTGGTGATGTGAGAAGGAGATGGAATGAGTACTTTGAAGGTTTGTTGAATGTGTCTGATGACAGAGTGGCAGATATAGGGTGTTTTGGTCGAGGTGGTGTGCAAAGTGAGAGGGTTAGGGAAAATGATTTGGTAAACAGAGAAGAGGTAGTAAAAGCTTTGCGGAAGATGAAAGCCGGCAAGGCAGCAGGTTTGGATGGTATTGCAGTGGAATTTATTAAAAAAGGGGGTGACTGTATTGTTGACTGGTTGGTAAGGTTATTTAATGTATGTATGACTCATGGTGAGGTGCCTGAGGATTGGCGGAATGCGTGCATAGTGCCATTGTACAAAGGCAAAGGGGATAAGAGTGAGTGCTCAAATTACAGAGGTATAAGTTTGTTGAGTATTCCTGGTAAATTATATGGGAGGGTATTGATTGAGAGGGTGAAGGCATGTACAGAGCATCAGATTGGGGAAGAGCAGTGCGGTTTCAGAAGTGGTAGAGGATGTGTGGATCAGGTGTTTGCTTTGAAGAATGTATGTGAGAAATACTTAGAAAAGCAAATGGATTTGTATGTAGCATTTATGGATCTGGAGAAGGCATATGATAGAGTTGATAGAGATGCTCTGTGGAAGGTATTAAGAATATATGGTGTGGGAGGCAAGTTGTTAGAAGCAGTGAAAAGTTTTTATCGAGGATGTAAGGCATGTGTACGTGTAGGAAGAGAGGAAAGTGATTGGTTCTCAGTGAATGTAGGTTTGCGGCAGGGGTGTGTGATGTCTCCATGGTTGTTTAATTTGTTTATGGATGGGGTTGTTAGGGAGGTAAATGCAAGAGTCCTGGAAAGAGGGGCAAGTATGAAATCTGTTGGGGATGAGAGAGCTTGGGAAGTGAGTCAGTTGTTGTTCGCTGATGATACAGCGCTGGTGGCTGATTCATGTGAGAAACTGCAGAAGCTGGTGACTGAGTTTGGTAAAGTGTGTGGAAGAAGAAAGTTAAGAGTAAATGTGAATAAGAGCAAGGTTATTAGGTACAGTAGGGTTGAGGGTCAAGTCAATTGGGAGGTGAGTTTGAATGGAGAAAAACTGGAGGAAGTGAAGTGTTTTAGATATCTGGGAGTGGATCTGTCAGCGGATGGAACCATGGAAGCGGAAGTGGATCATAGGGTGGGGGAGGGGGCGAAAATTTTGGGAGCCTTGAAAAATGTGTGGAAGTCGAGAACATTATCTCGGAAAGCAAAAATGGGTATGTTTGAAGGAATAGTGGTTCCAACAATGTTGTATGGTTGCGAGGCGTGGGCTATGGATAGAGTTGTGCGCAGGAGGATGGATGTGCTGGAAATGAGATGTTTGAGGACAATGTGTGGTGTGAGGTGGTTTGATCGAGTAAGTAACGTAAGGGTGAGAGAGATGTGTGGAAATAAAAAGAGCGTGGTTGAGAGAGCAGAAGAGGGTGTTTTGAAATGGTTTGGGCACATGGAGAGAATGAGTGAGGAAAGATTGACCAAGAGGATATATGTGTCGGAGGTGGAGGGAACGAGGAGAAGAGGGAGACCAAATTGGAGGTGGAAAGATGGAGTGAAAAAGATTTTGTGTGATCGGGGCCTGAACATGCAGGAGGGTGAAAGGAGGGCAAGGAATAGAGTGAATTGGAGTGATGTGGTATACAGGGGTTGACGTGCTGTCAGTGGAGTGAATCAAGGCATGTGAAGCGTCTGGGGTAAACCATGGAAAGCTGTGTAGGTATGTATATTTGCGTGTGTGGACGTGTGTATGTACATGTGTATGGGGGGGGGGGTTGGGCCATTTCTTTCGTCTGTTTCCTTGCGCTACCTCGCAAACGCGGGAGACAGCGACAAAGTATAAAAAAAAAAAAAAAAAAAAAAAAAAAAAAAAAAAAAATATATATATATATATATATATATATATTATATATTTTTTATATATATATATATATATATATATATATATATATATATATATATTTTTTTTTTTTCATACTATTCGCTATTTCCCGCGATAGCGAGGTAGCGTTAAGAACAGAGGACTGGGCCTTTGAGGGAATATCCTCACCTGGACCTCTTCTCTGTTCCTTCTTTTGGAAAATTAAAAAAAAAAAAAAAAAAAAAAAAAAAAAAAAAACGAGAGAGGAGGATTTCCAGCCCCCCGCTCCCTTCCCTTTTAGTCGCCTTCTACGACACGCAGGGAATACGTGGGAAGTATTCTTTCTCCCCTATCCCCAGGGAATATATTAAGCATATATATATATATATATAACAAAGATGAGCAAAGAAAGACTGACTAAGAGGATCTTAATATTAAAAGTAGATGAAACAAATGGGAATAGGGAGACCTAGAAGGAGATGAAAGGAATGACTGAAGGAGGCTTTGGGGTACTGGGGCCTAAACATTCAGGAAAATGAAGGGCATGCATAGGATAGAATGAACTGGATTCATGTGAAATATAGGATCAACAAGATGGTAATGGACTGATCCAGAGCATATGAAGCAATCTAAAAGACCTGGTTGTGGATGGTATATTTATTTATATTATTTTATTATACTTTGTCGCTGTCTCCCGCGTTTGCGAGGTAGCGCAAGGAAACAGACGAAAGAAATGGCCCAACCCCCCCCCCCATACACATGTATATACATACGTCCACACACGCAAATATACATACCTACACAGCCTACACAGCTTTCCATGGTTTACCCCAGACGCTTCACATGCCTTGCTTCAATCCACTGACAGCACGTCAACCCCGGTATACCACATCGCTCCAATTCACTCTATTCCTTGCCCTCCTTTCACCCTCCTGCATGTTCAGGCCCCGATCACACAAAATCTTTTTCACTCCATCTTTCCACCTCCAATTTGGTCTCCCTCTTCTCCTCGTTCCCTCCACCTCCGACACATATATCCTCTTGGTCAATCTTTCCTCACTCATTCTCTCCATGTGCCTGAACCACTTCAAAACACCTTCTTCTGCTCTCTCAACCACGCTCTTTTTATTTCCACACATCTCTCTTACCCTCACGTTACTCACTCGATCAAACCACCTCACACCACACATTGTCCTCAAACATCTCATTTCCAGCACATCCATCCTCCTGCGCACAACTCTATCCATAGCCCACGCCTCGCAACCATACAACATTGTTGGAACCACTATTCCTTCAAACATACCCATTTTTGCTTTCCGAGATAATGTTCTCGACTTCCACACATTCTTCAAGGCCCCCAGAATTTTTGCCCCCTCCCCCACCCTATGATCCACTTCCGCTTCCATGGTTCCATCCGCTGCCAGATCCACTCCCAGATATCTAAAACACTTCACTTCCTCCAGCTTTTCTCCATTCAAACTCACCTCCCAATTGACTTGACCCTCAACCCTACTGTACCTAATAACCTTGCTCTTATTCACATTTACTCTTAACTTTCTTCTTCCACACACTTTACCAAACTCAGTCACCAGCTTCTGCAGTTTCTCACATGAATCAGCCACCAGTGCTGTATCATCAGCGAACAACAACTGACTCACTTCGCAAGCTCTCTCATCCACAACAGACTTCATACTTGCCCCTCTTTCCAAAACTCTTGCATTTACCTCCCTAACAACCCCATCCATAAACAAATTAAACAACCATGGAGACATCACACACCCCTGCCGCAAACCTACATACACTGAGAACCAATCACTTTCCTCTCTTCCTACACGTACACATGCCTTACATCCTCGATAAAAACTTTTCACTGCTTCTAACAACTTTCCTCCCACACCATATATTCTTAATACCTTCCACAGAGCATCTCTATCAACTCTATCATATGCCTTCTCCAGATCCATAAATGCTACATACAAATCCATTTGCTTTTCTAAGTATTTCTCACATACATTCTTCAAAGCAAACACCTGATCCACACATCCTCTACCACTTCTGAAACCACACTGCTCTTCCCCAATCTGATGCTCTGTACATGCCTTCACCCTCTCAATCAATATCCTCCCATATAATTTACCAGGAATACTCAACAAACTTATACCTCTGTAATTTGAGCACTCACTCTTATCCCCTTTGCCTTTGTACAATGGCACTATGCACGCACTTCGCCAATCCTCAGGCACCTCACCATGAGTCATACATACATTAAATAACCTTACCAACCAGTCAACAATACAGTCACCCCCTTTTTTAATAAATTCCACTGCAATACCATCCAAACCTGCTGCCTTGCCGGCTTTCATCTTCCGCAAAGCTTTCACTACCTCTTCTCTGTTTACCAAATCATTTTCCCTAACCCTCTCACTTTGCACACCACCTCGACCAAAACACCCTATATCTGCCACTCTATCATCAAACACATTCAACAAACCTTCAAAATACTCACTCCATCTCCTTCTCACATCACCACTACTTGTTATCACCTCCCCATTTGCACCCTTCACTGAAGTTCCCATTTGCTCCCTTGTCTTATGCACTTTATTTACCTCCTTCCAGAACATCTTTTTATTCTCCCTAAAATTTAATGATACTCTCTCACCCCAACTCTCATTTGCCCTTTTTTTCACCTCTTGCACCTTTCTCTTGACCTCCTGTCTCTTTCTTTTATACATCTCCCACTCAATTGCATTTTTTCCCTGCAAAAATCGTCCAAATGCCTCTCTCTTCTCTTCCACTAATACTCTTACTTCTTCATCCCACCACTCACTACCCTTTCTAATCAACCCACCTCCCACTCTTCTCATGCCACAAGCATCTTTTGCGCAATCCATCACCGATTCCCTAAATACATCCCATTCCTCCCCCACTCCCCTTACTTCCATTGTTCTCACCTTTTTCCATTCTGTACTCAGTCTCTCCTGGTACTTCCTCACACAGGTCTCCTTCCCAAGCTCACTTACTCTCACCACCCTCTTCACCCCAACATTCACTCTTCTTTTCTGAAAACCCATACAAATCTTCACCTTAGCCTCCACAAGATAATGATCAGACATCCCTCCAGTTGCACCTCTGAGCACATTAACATCCAAAAGTCTCTCTTATATATATATATATATATATATACATATATATATATGTGTGTGTGTGTGTGTGTGTATATATATATATGGATGGGGTGGCAGGATATGAAACCAAAAGTAGGAAAAGGTGGTGTCGAGATGGAGTGTGGCAGTGAGGTATGATGGCTAGTGGCAAGCCTGTTTGCTGATGATACTGAATGTTGTCTGAGAGTGAAGAGGAGTTGCAAAAGGTTGTGTTTTGTGATGTGTGTAAACATAGGCAATTGAAGGTAAATGCAAGTAAAAGTAATGTTGTAAGGAAACAGAGTGAAAGTATAGATTTTGCAAAACCGTATAGAGTGAAAGAAGAGTGTACCTACTTGTATTTTGGATATGGGGAGAAAGATTGGAAGAGCTGAGAGAATATAAGTACTTAGATGTCTTTGATAAGATTAGTGATATGGAAAAAGAGGAGGAAGAGAGCAGTGTGGGGTAGAAGAGTCACTGGGTCCCCAACAGAATAATAAAGGGTAAGGGTGAAATTATGGAAAAGAAGAAAGGAATTAAGAGTAAGCATAGTTATCCTTCCCTTGGAGTTATACAGCATTCAAGAATCCAGGCCATGGAAAATGAGCTATTTGAGAGGAGCATGTGGTATGACTAGATGGAATGAAGAAATGAAGAGGGGTATGAGAGATGTTTTATGGCAGGGAATGCAAAGGGAATGAATTGTGGACTGGTAAAGTGAGTGAAATGCAATACTTTTAAGGTGGTTTGGGCTTATGGAAAAATGCAAGATGGGAAATTTACAAGTTGAGTGTATGACAGTACAATAAAAGGGGTTGGTGTGAGAGGAAGACCACCTGTAACATGGGGGAAATAAAGTCAAAGAGTACTGGAGGGAAAGAAACAAGTGAAAGAATGCATGGAATGGTGTATGCAAGGGAGGCATGTAAGTACAGATAGGTGGAGACTCTTTTGCCATGGGAGTTCCTGGACGGAACGGGCATCAAAGATATAGACAGATACCTATGGTTAAGGAGCATTTCACATGTTTGTTTCAGTACTCCACTAGATTGTTACAACAGCCCAATCAGCACACTTGAGGAACCTTGCCAGGGAGACAGAGCAGTCTTAACCAAAGCTGACAGCTGGAATTTCCTTTGAATGCATTAACCATTCTCAGCTTGAAACACAAGCTTTCACTAATATACATTTTCTGCAAGAAACTCTGTCAAATACTCAAAAGAGGTGAAAGAACTGATTATCAAAAATTTACTATTCTGAAAAGGAATGCGAGATTATGATTCTGAAAATAAACATTACACTATAATCAAATAAATAATAGAAATCAAATAAAAGCAGAAAAGATTCTTTTAACTTAGTAGTGCCCTTTCTGTGCTGATAAACTGACACAGACTTCTCTTTTCCTGCTTTGTGGACTTTCTAAATCTTAACATCCAAGCCAGTGTTAGGCATTAAGTTATGCCTTGACTAGTCTTTTGGTTGCAGCATCTTACAACCAGCAAAACTACCCAAAAGATTTGTACATTTTTGGTTTTCTATTCAGATATTTCCATAATTTCCTTAAATTTTGTTATCTATCTGTCAAAAAGACATAGATATGAAGGTCATTAAATGATAAGCTGTTATCATAGAATATATTAAACAAGATTTTTAATTTGCATACAATTAGGTATGAAAGAATAATAAAGCACTGTACAGAGTAGGTATTCACATCTGAGAACAAGACAAATAATCTAGAGACAACTGCTTAAACTCAATGTGTTAGAGAGAAAGGCTTCAGGGAATAATAAATTTAGGTTTTACACCTGGTCCTCATTACCCAGTGACCCTTTATCCACTGATCCATTCATCTGTTGTTCATGAAAAAAGAAATAATGCTGCTGTTACAAAATCAAGTTTCAAAAACTGCATAAAGCAATAGATGGCAATCACTATTACATGGCAGCTTCCATCAATGAATATGAAGTATACAATAATATTGTTTTCTCTGATATATAGAATCCACCACATCTATGGTTAACAAGAGTAATATTTATGGTGGGAGGATGGAAGGCAGGAGTAAATACCACCGCTCAATTATTCATAACCTCTCCCTTCCACTTTTACTCACCACTACAGGCTCTCACCGCTGGCTTCTTTGATTGGTGAATACTGAGTAATCCTCTTCCCTTTTTTAATTTTACGTTTATTTGATGTGCTTCCTTTGTTATCATTGAACACCACAAACATGAAACACTCAATAACAGTTTTGATAAAAGATCTTGGACTTTCATGGTGTAGTGGTTAATGTTCCTGACCATAATGCAATCGTGAGCTGCCCAGGATCGAGCGCATAGGTTCAAATCCTGGTTGCGACAGTCGGTTCATAGTCAACCCAGCCATTCATCTACCCATTAGGGTTAGTCAAAAAAAATGGGTACCTGGCTCAGGCTTGGGTATATGTATGTATGTATGTATGTATGTATGTATGTATGTATGTATGTATGTATGTATATATGTATGTATGTATAGGTGGTACTTACAAGGAAGGAGTGTAAATAATTGAAAGATGTGTAAGAGAAAATGGCAGAAGGTCAAGAAGAAGGTGCAGGGGTTGAAAAAGAGGGCAAATGTTGGAGTGAGAGACTATCATCAAAGAATAAGATGTTTTGGAAGGGTGTACATAATGTGCAAAAGACAAAAGAACAAATCAGAACATCAGAGAAAGGTGCAAAAGGAGAAATTATAACAGGTAGTGATGGAATGAGGAGGAGATGGAGTGAGTATTTTGAAGGATTGTTAGATGTGTTTGATGACTGAGTGGCAGATGTAGGGTGTTTAGGTCAGGGTGGTGTGCAAAGTGAGAGAGTCAGGAAGAGTGGTTAGGTGAAAAGAGAGGTGATGGTGAAAGTCTTGCGGAGATGAAATCCGGCAAGGTGGCGGGATTGGATAGTACTGCAGTTGAATTTATTAAGAGAGGGGATGACAGTGTTGTTGACTGGTCGTTATGGATATTGAAGGGATGACAGTGTTGTTGACTGGTTGTTATGGATATTGAAGGGATGACAGTGTTGTTGACTGATCGTTATGGATATTGAGGGGATGATAGTGTTGTTGACTGGTCGTTATGTATATCTAAAACAGGCGACAATCAGGTGTGGGGAAAGAGAAGAGAATGTAAATGTAATCTCTTTTTTCCATTAAGCATTTGTGCTTTTCCTGTGGGGAAGGTTGGCGTTGGGAATAGATGAAGGCAAGGAAGCATGACTATGCAAGTGAAATGTATAAAAGAAAGAGGTAAGAGGTCAAGAGAAAGGTGACAGAGGTGAAAAAGAGGGCAAGTGAGAGTTGGGGTGAGAGAGTATCATTAAACTTTAGGGAGAATAAAAAGATGTGTTGGAAGGAGGTAAATAAAGTGCGTAAGACATGGGAACAAATGGGAACTTCAGTGAAGGGGGCTAATGGGAAGGTGATAACAAGTAGTGGTGATGTGAGAAGGAGATGGAGTGAGTATTTTGAAGGTTTGCTGAATGTATTTGATGATAAGAGTGGCAGATATAGGGTGTTTTGGTCGAGGTGGTGTGCAAAGTGAGAGGGTTAGGGAGAATGATTTCGTAAACAGAGAAGAGGTAGCAAAAGCTTTGCGGAAGATGAAAGCCGGCAAGGCAGCAGGTTTGGATGGTATTGCAGTGGAATTTATTAAAAAAGGGGGTGACTGTGTTGTTGACTGGTTGGTAAGGTTACTTAATGAATCTATGACTCATGGTGAGGTGCCTGAGGATTGGCGGAATGCTTGCATAGTGCCATTGTACAAAGGCAAAGGGGATAAAAGTGAGTGCTCAAATTACAGAGGTATAAGTCTGTTGAGTATTCCTGGGAAATTATATGGGAGGGTATTGACTGAGACGGTCAAGGCATGTACAGAGCATCAGATTGGGGAAGAGCAGTGTGGTTTCAGAAGTGGTAGAGGATGTGTGGATAAGGTGTTTGCTTTGAAGAATGTATGTTTAATGTATGTTAGAAATATTTAGAAAAGCAAATGGATTTGTATGTAGCATTTATGGATCTAGAGAAGGCATATGACAGAGTTGATAGAGATGCTCTGTGGAAGGTATTAAGAATATATGGTGTGGAAGGCAAGTTGTTAGGAGCAGTGAAAGGTTTTTATCGAGGATGTAAGGCATGTGTACAAGTAGGAAGAGAGGAAAGTGATTGGTTCTTAGTGAATGTCAGTTTGCATCAGGGGTGCGTGATGTTTCCATGGTTGTTATATTTGTTTATGGATGGGGTTGTTAGAGAGGTGAATGCAAGACTTTTGGAAAGAGGGGCAAGTATGCAGTCTGTTGTGGATGAGAGGTGTGGAAAGTGAGTCAGTTGTTGTTCGCTGATGATACAGCGCTGGTGGCTGATTCGGGTGAGAAACTACAGAAGCTGGTGACTGAGTTTCGTAAAGTGTGTGAAAGAAGAAAGCTGAGAGTAAATGTGAATAAGAGCAAGTTTATTAGGTACAGTAGGGTTGAGAGACAAGTCAATTGGGAGGTAAGTTTAAATGGAGAAAAACTGGAGGAAGTGAAATGTTTTAGATATCTGGGAGTGGATTTGGCAGCAGATGGAACCATGGAAGTGGAAGTGAGTCATAGAGTGGGGGAGGGGACAAAAGTTCTGGGAGCGTTGAAAAATGTGTGGAAGGCAAGAACATTATCTAGGATAGCAAAAATTGGTATGTTTGAAGGAATAGTGGTTCCAACAATGTTATATGGTTGCGAGGCGTGGGCTATAGATAGAATTGTGCAGAAGGTGGATCTGCTGGAAATGAGGTGTTGGAGGACAATATGTGGTGTGAGGTGGTTTGATCGGGTAAGTAATGAAAGGGTAAGAGAAAAGTGTGGTAATAAAAAGAGTGTGGTTGAGAGAGCAGAAGAGGGTGTTTTGAAATGGTTTGGTCACATGGAGAGAATGAGTGAGGAAAGATAGACCAAGAGGATTTATGTGTCAGAGGTAGAGGGAACGAGGAGAAGTGGGAGACCAAATTGGAGGTGGAAAGAGGGAGTGACAAAGATTTTGAGTGATCGGGGCCTGAACATGCAGGAGGGTGAAAGGCGTGCAAGAGTGAATTGGAATGATGTCGTATACCGGGGTGGAAGTGCTGTTAATGAATTGAACCAGGGCATAAGAAGCGTCTAAGGTAAACCATGGAAAGTTTTGTGGGGCCTGGATATGGAAAGGGAGCTGTGGTTTCGGCGCACTATACATGACAGCTAGAGACTGAGTGTGAACGAATGTGGCCTTTGTTGTCTTTTCCTAGTGCTACCTCGCGCACATGCAGGGGGAGGGGGTTGTCATTTCATGTGTGTGTGTGTGTGTGTGTATGTGGGGGGGGGCGACAGGAATGAGTAAGGGCAGACAATATGAATTATATATGTGTATATATATGCAAGGTAGTGCAAGGAAACAGATGAAAGAATGGCCCAACCCACCCACATACACATGTATATACATACACGTCCACACATGCACATATACATACCTATACATCTCAACGTATACATATATATACACACACAGACATATACACATGTATAAAATTCATAGTCTGCCCTTATTCATTCCCGTCACCATCCCGCTACACATGATATGACGACCCCTTCCCCCTGCATGTGCACGAGGTAGCACTACGAAAAGACAACAAAGGCCACATTCGTTCAAAGTCAGTCTCTAGCTGTCATGTATAATGCACCGAAACCACAGCTCCCTTTCCACATCCAGGCCCCACAAAACTTTCCACGGTTTACCCCAGACGCTTCACATGCCCTGGTTTAATCCATTGACAGCATGTCAACCCCGGTATACCAAACGTTCCAATTCACTCTATTCCTTGCATACCTTTCACCCTCCTGCATGTTCAGGCCCAGATCACTCAAAATCTTTTTCACTCCATCTTTCCACCTCCAATTTGGTCTCCCACTTCTCGTTCCCTCCACCTCTGACACATATATCCTCTCTGTCAATCTTTCCTCATTCATTCTCTCCATGTGACCAAACCATTTCAAAACACCCTCTTCTGCTCTCTCAACCACACTCTTTTTATTACCACACATATCTCTTACCCTTTCATTACTTATTCGATCAAACCACCTCACACCACATATTGTCCTCAACATCTCATTTTCAGCACATCCACCCTCCTCCGCACAACTCTATCCATAGCCCACGCCTCACAACCATATAACATTGTTGGAACCACTATTCCTTCAAACTTACCCATTTTTGCTTTCTGAGATAACGTTCTTGCCTTCCACACATTTTTCAATGCTCCGTGAACTTTCACCCCCTCCCCCACCCTATCCTTCTTGTTTCCCTTTTTAGAAATGCAAATACAAGGTGGGGGTTTCCAGTCCCCCACTCCTGCCCCCTTTAGTCACCTTCTACGACACATGGGGAATACGTGGGAAGTATTTTTTCTCCCCTATCCCCAGACCATGTGAAGTGTCTAGGGTAAACCATTGAAAGGTGTGTGGGGCCTGGATGTGGATAGGGAGCTATGGTCTTGGTGCATTACACATCACAGCAAGACATTGAATGTGAACGAATGGGGCCTTTTTGTCTGTATACCTGGTGCTGCCTCACTGAAGCAGAGGATAGCATTTTCTGAGTTATGGGGTAGCAACAGGAATGAATGAATGCAAGTATGAATACGTACATGTGTATATATGAAATGTCTTTATATGTGTATGTATATGTATGTATATGCTGAGATGTACATGCATGTATATGTGCATATATGGGCGTTTATGTACATATATGTGTATATGAGTGGATGGGCCATTCTTTTTCTGTTTCCTGGCACTAATGACTACTACTATCTAATGTTCCTACCTATTACTTCTACCTAATGTTTCTACCAAATGCTCCTCCCTAAATGTTCCTGCCTACTACTTCTACCTACTCCTCATACCATTTTGCCAAAAGGCAGGGCTAGCACATAGGGCTCATTGCAAGAAGATCTAATTACAAAGAATGAGCTGCATGAGTTAATTGTTGTCAAGTGTTATAATGATATGGAGAGATTGTATATTTGTGGATAGAATGCCAATAGTTCAAATGTTAGTGAGGCAGAAAGAAAAATCTAATAGCTTTGCATTTATTCACATTCACTCTCAACTTTCTCCTTTCACTCATTCAAACACTTGAATCAGCATTAATGGGATAATTAGAGCTTCAGTAGTCTGTGTCGTCTCAGCTAACATAGGAAAAAAATTTCTCATTCAGGCCCTCCCTGTTCTCTTGCTCCTCCAGCTTACCTGATGTACAGTACAGCTGTTATTATGTGAATCTCTCTCTTTTTTTATTTTCATGTTTGCATGTTACATGCTATTTCATTACTATACACCAAAAATATGAGAAAACCAATGTTAATAAGAGATAAGGGAGGATCTCTAACAAACTGGTAATTGCATGTTAGCTTTTGTAGTTTCATAATTTTACATTTATCACCATTTGAGTAATAAGAGGCACACTGTACAAATTTCCCTCTTATAAATATCATGAACAAGTGATAAAAATCGGTTTGAGGGCTGGTGGGATTAGAGTCAGGAATGTATCCTACTCTTACATATCATAGTGCTGAATAACTTAAATACAATATTCTGTGCTCTATTCTTTCTTAAAAACTCTGATTACTATTAAAGTAAATAAACTGCAGTATATATTTCCTGAGATTTCTCTCACCTTTTTGTGGGAAAAATAGGTTGAGAAATCCTTCCCAGGACCATGACCCCCCCCCTTATCTCATTGAATCCCATGGTATGATGTGATCCCACTAAGTTGTGATTTCAGGAATGCATCCTCAACTTTAAGCAGGGATCAGGTGCGGCAGCAAAGACAATATTCAAAAACGAAAAAGCAAAATGAACTGGATACTATTTTTCGTAGAAATGACGACAATTTGACTATTTGCATATACAAATCTGTCACCTGCAAAAGCTTTACAGGAATAATATAAATGTTTTAACAGCACAAACATCCAAATATTTGATGACCATAAAATCAGGCATTGAAATCACAATGAATTAAAGCCAATGCATAAAGATCCTTGAAGCACTAATCCTACCATCCACACAGCACTGATTTTCAGTCTATAATAGACTCAAATGATGCATTACAAAGCTTTTGTTCACGCTACCCTGGAGTTCAACATTTACTTTGCCACTAGATCATGCATTTGAACAACATGGATAAAAACATGTTAACCTAAAGCAAAAGATACTATATAAGCTGAATAGTGTAAGATCCATATATTCTACCGTATGGTAATACTTTATCCTTCGTTACCATTTCTTTATAAAATGCTACAATGACCATAAAGTTTTTCCTACAGTCAGTAAATTGACAGCTTGGTTTCCTTGTTAAAAATAGTTTCCATTAACAACATTCATGAAGCAGTATTTACATAATATGCATTAAAAGGTAGCAATGTCTAATCAAGAACATTCACCTTTAACCTCATCAATGCCATTTCATTGGCTCATCAATGACAGATGATAAGGTCTGCAATATATGCACAAGTATATGAAATCATTTTTTCACATTATAAAAGGTAATACCATACTTATGGTATCATGCAGTATAAATAACCTTCATTATCAACACCATACTTACAGAAACACTTTAATAAATAATATAATCAAAAGTATTCATCAATAAGTGCCAGTGTACTGTTACTTTTCTCAAACTTTTATTTATGGCTACAAACTTCTTCAATCACACTTCTAGTGCATAGTTTAATATTACTATATAACATTCTTTAAATTCTGCTTTGAGCAACTTGTTACCTCTACAAAAACAAAACAAGTTTAATAAAAGACTGTTTGGGAAATGGATGTCTAAAACTCTCCAGTAGGAAGATCATTAAATACTTCAAAGTTAACAGAACAAGCTTTCTTGAGTGCCCATTTTTCTAATTTTACAGCTCTCATTTCCCTGGAGCTGCTTTTAAATAATTTGAGAAAACAAGCAAACAGCACTGCATAAGGTATAGTTTTCTAATAATTTAAATTCTTATGGCTAGATCTCTTCAAAACCCTACTTATACATTTCTATAGGGATAATGTAACAAGACTGGACTGGAGTTATGCTAATGGTGAGACAACTAAAGATGCTTTACAGCCAATCTTTCCACTGCTCGTTTGATTAATGGTGACTACTGGACTGGCTGTGGCTGAGATGCAGACTGTGGATTGCTAGGGATGCCCTGGAAGGACTCAGGAGGTAGCGTGGCACTTACTGAAATATTACATCATAACTATATGCAAGGAATGGAAATCAAAGCTGACTATATACAACTCCTTTCAATAGTCATTTGAATCATCAAAGGTGTATGAAACAATCAAATTCTTCTCTAACTACTTCTGTTCCTATACTATCCACATTCATGGAATCCAAGAATAGTAATAGACATAACTGTTAAAGAGTTCTGCATTTTGCTTTATAAATGAAGTCATTAGTACAGTACAAAAAAAATATGGATGACTAACCCATTAAATAACTCAAATCTATTTCAATGAAATACAAAGGGATTTGTATGTAGCATTTATGGATCTGGAGAAGGCATATGATAGAGTTGATAGAGATGCTCTGTGGAAGGTATTAAGAATATATGGTGTGGGAGGCAAGTTGTTAGAAGCAGTGAAAAGTTTTTATCGAGGATGTAAGGCATGTGTACGTGTAGGAAGAGAGGAAAGTGATTGGTTCTCAGTGAATGTAGGTTTGCGGAAGGGGTGTGTGATGTCTCCATGGTTGTTTAATTTGTTTATGGATGGGGCTGTTAGGGAGGTAAATGCAAGAGTTTTGGAAAGAGGGGCAAGTATGAAGTCTGTTGGGGATGAGAGAGCTTGGGAAGTGAGTCAGTTGTTGTTTGCTGATGATACAGCGCTGGTGGCTGATTCATGTGAGAAACTGCAGAAGCTGGTGACTGAGTTTGGTAAAGTGTGTGGAAGAAGAAAGTTAAGAGTAAATGTGAATAAGAGCAAGGTTATTAGGTACAGTAGGGTTGAGGGTCAAGTCAATTGGGAGGTGAGTTTGAATGGAGAAAAACTGGAGGAAGTGAAGTGTTTTAGATATCTGGGAGTGGATCTGGCAGCGGATGGAACCATGGAAGTGGAAGTGGATCATAGGGTGGGGGAGGGGGCGAAAATTCTGGGAGCCTTGAAGAATGTGTGGAAGTCGAGAACATTATCTCGGAAAGCAAAAATGGGTATGTTTGAAGGAATAGTGGTTCCAACAATGTTGTATGGTTGCGAGGCGTGGGCTATGGATAGAGTTGTGCGCAGGAGGGTGGATGTGCTGGAAATGAGATGTTTGAGGACAATGTGTGGTGTGAGGTGGTTTGATCGAGTGAGTAACGTAAGGGTAAGAGAGATGTGTGGAAATAAAAAGAGCGTGGTTGAGAGAGCAGAAGAGGGTGTTTTGAAGTGGTTTGGGCACATGGAGAGAATGAGTGAGGAAAGATTGACCAAGAGGATATATGTGTCGGAGGTGGAGGGAACGAGGAGAAGAGGGAGACCAAATTGGAGGTGGAAAGATGGAGTGAAAAAGATTTTGTGTGATCGGGGCCTGAACATGCAGGAGGGTGAAAGGAGGGCAAGGAATAGAGTAAATTGGAGCGATGTGGTATACCGGGGTTGACGTGCTGTCAGTGGATTGAATCAAGGCATGTGAAGCGTCTGGGGTAAACCATGGAAAGCTGTGTAGGTATGTATATTTGCGTGTGTGGACGTATGTATATACATGTGTATGGGGGGGGTTGGGCCATTTCTTTCGTCTGTTTCCTTGCGCTACCTCGCAAACGCGGGAGACAGCGACAAAGTATAATTAAAAAATATAATAACAAAGGGAGATGATGGGTGAGGATGCAAAGATCCTAGGAGTAATGAGGAATGGGTGTAAGGAGAGGTCACTGTCTGTAAGGGTAAAGACGGGAATGTTTGATGGCACTGTAGTCCTAAAAACATTGTATGGGTGCAAACCTTGGGACCTGAATGCTAAAGAATGGATGACAGTGGATGTGACTGAAATGAAGCACCCAATGAAAACATGTGGAGTTAGTAGGGATGATTGTGTAATGAATGACAGGGTGAGAGAGATGTATAATAACAAGCAGAGTATGACCGAGAGTGGACCAATATGTACTAAAATGGTTTGGTCATGTGATGGTGCTGTGAAAGTTCTGATGAATAATTTGGGAAAGGCCAAACATTATCTATGGACAACTGGTATACTGATCAACTGCTTTTGCAGTTTCTCATTGAAAAGAAGACTCCTTTATGTACAGAAAAAAAGCTAAGCTACCTCCAAAACTATTCATTAAGTAAAGGAACATTAAAATAACCTATAATTTCCTGTTATGATGGCTGCGGCCTTTGACCTGACCCTGATAATTGCATTAACCCATACTGACACTCACCTGTAATGGGAGGCATGCCAGGCAAGTTGATTGGAGTTGTCACTGGCATTCCAGGGATAGACGGCATTGTTGGAGTTGCTAAAAAATATATTAATCTATGATTTGCAAGAGACATATGCATGTAATATATTCATATCTTAATATTCTTATGTTCTGTCTTTTAACAAGTGAATGTTCTTCATCCCTCTACGGCCTATATCATAATTTCAGGATATATTTGTAATGATATTTTGAATACAATGAACAAAATTTGGCAGTTTCATTTTCTAATAAAAAAATTTATCATATAAAAAGAGGTTAATGTACTACACAATTAACAAGGAGAAAGGCTTTACTTCAATATTCAACTGCCACAAAGTAACACAATAATAAGTATGTATCAAACAGTACCAAAATTTTCTAATGTACCTGTAAAAGTGGGAGGAGGAACTGGGGTAGGGACAACTTGAGAAGAGTAGAACTGGTTGAGTGGTGAAACTGGTTGGCTAGATGACACAGAAGCAATAGGGGCTATGGGTGCAATAGCTTCCGGGCCCACAGTAACCTGCAAAACACTGGAAACAACCGGAACAGTTGGGGTACCGCCCATTGCCAGAGGGCTAAGCTGAGGAACTGACACTGTAGGAGGATTTGGACTTGAGCAGGGAGAAAGTTTTGGAGCTTGTACTGGCACCTGCATAGTCTGAACTGGGGCCTGATCAGTTGTCTGAACTGGAGTTTCAATAGGAATCTGAACTGGTGAGTGATTTGTTGTAGGAGTATATGTACTAGTAAGAGGAACATGAGGAGTCATAGTAGGGACAGGAGAGGTAAAGCTGGCAGGAAGTTCAGCTGGAGGAGGAACAGATATTGGTGTAAAAGCTGCAGGAGGGGGAATGTTTGGGACCACAGTAGATGCAGCTGGTATAGCTGCAGTGGTAGCTGCAGTGGCAGTAGCAGTAGCAAATGCTGGATGAGAATCAGGGGCAGCAGTAAATGCAGTGGGTGGAGGAATGGTAGATCCTGCAGTCACTGTTGCTGGCGTATTTTCTGTGATGCTCATTCCTACTACACCAGATGCTACAGCCTCGATATCATTTCCAGTGGCCACCTAGAAATTAATGAATTTTCAGTATTACCTTAATCAGTCCAAAGAAAAACTAAAACATCCTTCACTATGTTTTCCCTGATTGGATATGGTTTAAAAACCAGTGGTATGTTGAACATCTGAATCTGGCTAATGTACTCATTTTTGTAACAATCATAAGTAAAAATGAAATGTAATTCCTGTTTCAGTACTTCACTACGTAACTGAAATATTATGTCAATTTACCAAGGAAGGCAAATGTAATTATACGCATAATCAAGAGAGTAAAGTGTGTATGTGCAAGTAGAAGAAGAGGGCAAGTGGTTCCAGGTGAAGGTGGGTATGCAGCAAGGGTGACTGATACCACCATGGCTGTCTAAACCTATATATGGAGAAAAACTGGAGGAAGTGAAGTGTTTTAGATATCTGGGAGTGGATTTGGCAGCAGATGGAACCATGGAAGCGGAAGTGAGTCACAGGGTGGGGTAGGGGGCAAAGGTTCCGGGAGCATTAAAGAATGTGTGGAAGGCGAGAACATTATCTCTGGAAGCAAAAATGGGCATGTTTGAAGGAATAGTGGTTCCATCAATGTTATATGGATGCGAGGCGTGGGCTATAGATAGGGTTGTGCGGAGGAGGGTGGATATGTTGGAAATGAGGTGTTGGAGGACAATATATGGTGTGAGGTGGTTTGATCAAGTAAGTAATGAAAGGGTGAGAGAGATGTGTGGTAATAAAGAGTGTGGTTGAGAGAGCAGAAGAGGGTGTATTGAAATAGTTTGGTCACATGGAGAGAATGAGTGAGGAAAGATTGACAAAGAGGATATATGTGTCAGAGGTGGAGGGAACGAAGAGAAGTGGGAGACCAAATTGGAGTTGGATGGATGGAGTGAAAAAGATTTTGAGTGATCAAGGCCTGAACATGCAGGAGGGTGAAAGCCATGCAAGGAATAGAGTGAATTGGAACGATGTGTATACCGCGGTCGATGTACTGTCAATGGATTTAACCAGGGAATGTGAAGCGTCTGGGGTAAACCATGGAAAGCTTTGTGGGGCCTGGATGTGGAAAGGGAGCTGTGGTTTTGGTGCATTATATATGACAGCTAGAGACTGGGTGTCAACGAATGTGGCCTTTGCTCTCTTTTCCTCGCGCTATGTCGCGCATGTATATATATGTATATATATGAGTATATGGGTGGGTTGGGCCATTCTTTTGTCTGCTTCCTTGTGCTACCTTGATAACGTGGGAGACAGCGACAAAGTATAATAAAAAATATCTATTTACTTATTTTACTTTGTCGCTGTCTCCCGCGTTAGTGAGGTAGCGCAAGGAAACAGACAAAAGAATGGCCAAATCCACCCACATACACATGTATATACATACACGTCCACACACGCAAATATACATACCTATACATCTCAACGTATACATATATATACATACAAAGACATATACATATATACACATGTACATAATTCATATTGTCTGCCTTTATTCATTCCTATCGCCATCCTGCCACACATGAAATAACAACCCCCTCCCCCCCGCATGTGTGCGAGGTAGCGCTAGGAAAAGACAACAAAGGCCACATTCATTCACACTCAGTCTCTAGCTGTCATGTTATGATGCACCGAAACCACAGCTCCCTTTCCACATCCAGGCCCTACAGAACTTTCCATGGTTTACCCCAGACGCTTTACATGCCCTGGTTCAATCCATTGACAGCACACCCACCTCAGTATACCACATCGTTCCAATTCACTCTATTCCTTGCACGCCTTTCACCCTCCTGCATGTTCAGGCCCCGATCACTCAAAATCTTTGTCACTCCATCTTTCCACCTCCAATTTGGTCTCCCACTTCTCCTTGTTCCCTCCACCTCTGACACATATATCCTCTTTGTCAATCTTTCCTCACTAATTCTCTCCATGAGACAAAACCATTTCAAAACACCCTCTTCTGCTCTCTCAACCACACTCTTTTTATTACCACATATCTCTCTTACCCTATCATTACTTACTCGATCAAACCACCTCACACCACACATTGTCACAAACATTTCACTTCCAGCATATCAACCCTCCTCCACACTACTCTATCCATAGCCCATGCCTCGCAACCATATAACATTGTTGGAACCACTATTCCTTCAAACATACCCATCTTTGCTTTCCAAGATAATGTTCTCGACTTCCACACATTCTTCAAGGCTCCCAGAACTTTCGCCCCCTCCCTCACTCTATGATTCACTTCCGCTTCCATGGTTCCATCCGCTGCCAAATCCAATCCCAGATATCTAAAACACTTTACTTCCTCCACATTTTCTCCATTCGAACTTACCTCCCAATTGACTTGACCCTCAACCCTATGGTACCTAATAACCTTGCTCTTCTTCACGTTAACTCTCAGCTTTCTTCTTTTACACACTTTACCAAACTCAGTCACCAGCTTCAGCAGTTTCTCACATGAATCAGCCACCAGTGCTGGCTGTATCATCAGCGAACAACAACTGACTCACTTCCCAAGCTCTCTCATCCACAACAGACTGCATACTTGCTCCTCTTTCCAAAGTTTTTGCATTCACCTCCCTAACAACCCCATCCATAAACAATTTAAACAACCATGGAGACATCACACACCGCTGCCGCAAACCAACATTCACTGAGAACCAATCACTTTCCTCTCTTCCTACACGTACACATGCCTTCCATCCTCGATAAAAACTTTTCACTGCTTCTAACAACTTGCCTCCCACACCATATATTCTTAACACCTTCCACAGAGCATCTCTATCAACTCTATCATATGCCTTCTCCAGATCCATAAATGCTACATACAAATCCATTTGCTTTTCTAAGTATTTCTCATATACATTCTTCAAAGCAAACACACATCCTCTACCACTTCTGAAACAACACTACTCTTCCCCAATCTATGCTCTGTACATGCCTTCACCCTATCAATCAATACCCTCCCATATAATTTACCAGGAATACTCAACAAACTTATACCTCTGCAATTTGAGCACTCACTTTTATCCCTTTTGCCTTTGTACAATGGCACTATGCAAGCATTCCGCCAGTCCTCAGGCACCTCACCATGAGACATACATACAGTAAATAACCTTACCAACCAGTCAACAATACAGTTACCCCCTTTTTAAATAAATTCCACTGCAATACCATCCAAACCCGCTGCCTTGCCGGCTTTCATCTTCCGCAAAGCTTTTACTAACTCTTCTCTGTTCACCAAATCATTCTCCCTAGCCCTCTCACTGTGCACCACCTCAACCAAAACACCCTATATCCGCCACTTTATCATCAAACACCATCAAGAAACCTTCAAAATACTCACTCCATCTCCTTCTCATCACCACTACCTGTTATCACGTCCCCATTAGCCCCCTTCACTGAAGTTCCCATTTGTTCCCTTGTCTTACGCACTTTATTTACCTCCTTCCAAAACATCTTTTTATTCTCCCTAAAATTTAACGATACTCTCTCAACCCAACTCTCATTTGCCCTTTTTCACCTCTTGCACCTTTCGCTTGACCTCCTGCCTCTTTCTTTTATACATCTCCCACTCATTTGCATTATTTCCCTACAAAAATTGTCAGAATGCCTCTCTCTTCTCTTTCACTAATAATCTTACTTCTTCATCCCACCACTCACTACCCTTTCTAATCTGCCCACCTCCCATGCTTCTCATGCCACAAGCATCTTTTGTGCAGGTCATCCCTGCTTCCCTCAATACATCCCATTCCTCCCCCACTCCCCTTACCTCCTTTGTTCTCACTTTTTTCCATTCTTTACTCAGTCTCTCCTGGTACTTCCTCACACAAGTCTCCTTCCCTAGCTCACTTACTCTCACCACTCTCTTCACCCCAACATTCTCTCTTCTTTTCTGAAAACCTATACAAATCTTCACCTTCACCTCCACAAGATGAGAATCAGACATCTCTCCAGTTGCATCTCTCAGCACATTAACATCCATAAGTCTCTCTTTCGCACGCCTATCAATCAACATGTAATCTAATAACGCTCTCTGGCCATCTCTCCTACTTACATACGTATACTTATGTATATCTCTCTTTTTAAAAGAGGTATTCCCAATCACCTGTCCTTTTTCAGCACATAAATCTACAAGCTCTTCACCATTTCCATTTACAACACTGAACACCCCATGTACACCAATCATTCCCTCAACTGCTACGTTACTCACCTTTGCATTCAAATCACCCATCACTTATAACCCGGTCTCGTGCATCAAAACTATTAACACACTCACTTAGCTGCCCCCAAACACTTGCCTTTCATGATCTTTCTTCTCATGCCCAGGTGCATATGCACCAATAATCACCCATCTCTCTCCATCCACTTTCAGTTTTACCCATATCAATCTAGAGTTTACTTTCTTACACTCTATCACATACTCCCACAACTCCTGTTTCAGGAGTAGTGCTACTTCTTCCCTTGCTCATGTCCTCTCACTAACCCCTGACTTTATCCCAAAGACATTCACAAACCACTCTTCCCCTTTACCCTTGAGTTTCGTTTCACTCAGAATCAAAGCATACAGGTTTCTTTCTTCAAACATACTACCTATCTCTCCTTTTTTCTCGTCTTGGTTACATCCACACACATTTAGACACACCAATCTGAGCCTTCAAGGAGGATGAGCACTCCCCGCGTGACTCCTTATTCTCGATGGGGTGGTGAGGGAGATGAATGTGAAGGTTTTGAAGAGAGAGGCAACTCTACAATCTGTTGGTGGTGTAGGGTTAAGGAAGTAAGTCAACTGCTGTCTGCTGAGGATATGACTCTGGTGGCAGATTTGAGCAAGAAACTACAGAAACTGGTTTCTGAGTCTGTGAGTGTGACAGAATACACCTGAAAGTTAATGTGAAAAAAGTAAAGCTGTTAAGTTTAGGAGAGGAGAGAAACAGGTCAGTTGGAGTGAGTCAGAATGGAGAGAACCTGGAGAAAGGGAAATGATTTAGACACCTGTAAGTTGATATGGTAAAGGATGTAGCAATGGCAGTGAAAGTAAGCCATACACCGAGTGATGTTGCTAAGGCCCTAGGTGCAGTGAGGAGTTGTGTGAAAAGAGATGTCACTGTTTGTGAGGGCAAAGACAGGTATGTTTCACAGCAAAGTGGTCCTGAAGGTATTGTATGGATACAAGACATAGGTCCTAGATAAAAAGTATGGAGGATGGTGAATGTGAAGGAAAATGACAAACATGAAGAAAACACATGGTGTGAGGTGGGTTCACCAACTAAGAAATGACAGGGTAAGAGAGAGGTGTGGAAGTAATTGGAGCGTGTGTGAGAGAACTGAAGAGGGTGTGCTGATATGGTCAGGATATATGGAGAGGATGAGTGATGTGAGAATTATTAAGATGTTATGCACATGAGAAGAAGAGGAACAAAGAGAAGGGGGAAACCCGAAAGCTAGAAGGATGGGATGAAAGATGCTTTGCAGGGCTGAGGCCGGAACATGCAGGAAGGTATGAAGCGCACTTGGGATACAGCAAAGAAATAATGTGGTATAAAGAAGGTAACAAGTTGTCCATGGGTAGAACCAGGGTATATGAAGCAGTCAGGGGAAACCAAGGAAAGGTCTGGAGAGCTAGACTAAAGATATGTGGACTCTGGTTTTGGTTCATTGTAAGTGAGCAACTAGAGACTGGATGCAAATAAACAAGACCACTCATTGCCTGTTCCTGGAACTATCTTGCTAAATGGGATATGGTGAACAAATATGAGCTAACTTGATGATTCAAGTCATTGGGTATTCTAAGAGGAGCAATGAAGAAATGATATTACTGTGTGGAAGACTGTTCAATCCAGCTAAATGGTCATCTATACCATATGAACATGTGTAAGTGATCTTATATAAAGGCTGACTGCAACAGAGTTTGCATAGTCAATATCATAAAATATTCATTTTCTTTTATAACCTTAGTTAGGTTAAATACTTCTATACAACCTTTTTAATTCCACTCTCATGCCTGACATACTTGGAGCAGAGGTTCAGTATCAGCAGCATCATTAGGTGACCGTTTGGGTGTGTCAGTAATTGGTCCAGAACGTTGCGTAGGAATGCGGTGAAGGTATCCATAGCCGATGCCGCAACCCAAGCTGAAAATATATCAATAGATAAATGAATTTATTATTTATTTATTTATAATACTTTGTTGCTGTCTCCCGCGTTAGCAAGGTAGCGCAAGGAAACAGACAAAAGAATGGCCCAGCCAACCCACATACACATGTATATACATACACGTCCACACATGCAAATATACATACCTATACATCTCAATGTATACATATATATATATATATATATACACACACAGACATATACATATAAAGAGAGACTTTTCGATGTTAATGTGCTGAGAGGTGCAACTGGAGGGATGTCTGATCATTATCTTCTGGAGGCGAGGGTGAAGATCTGTATGGGTTTTCAGAAAAGAAGAGAATGTTGGGGTGAAGAGGGTGGTGAAAGTAAGTGAGCTTGGGAAGGAGACTTGTGTGAGGAAGTACCAAGAGACACTGAGCACAGAATGGAAAAAGGTGAGAACAAAGGAGGTAAGGGGAGTGGGGGAGGAATGGGATGTATTTAGGGAAGCAGTGATGACTTGCACAAAAGATGCTTGTGGCATGAGAAGCGTGGGAGATGGGTTGATTAGAAAGGGTAGTGAGTGGTGGGATGAAGAAGTAAGATTATTAGTGAAAAAGAAAAGAGAGGCATTCTGACAATTTTTGCAGGGAAAAATGCAAATGACTGGGAGATGTATAAAAGAAAGAGACAGGAGGTCAAGAAAAAGGTGCAAGAGGTGAAAAAGAGGGCAAATGAGAGTTGGGGTGAGAGAGTATCATTAAATTTTAGGGAGAATAAAAAGATGTTCTGGAAGGAGGTAAATAAAGTGCGTAAGACAAGGGAGCAAATGGGAACTTCAGTGAAGGGCGCAAATGGGGAGGTGATAACAAGTAGTGGTGATGTGAGAAGGAGATGGAGTGAGTATTTTGAAGGTTTGTTGATTGTGTTTGATGATAGAGTGGCAGATATAGGGTGTTTTGGTAGAGGTGGTGTTAAAAGTGAGAGGGTTAGGGAAAATGATTTGGTAAACAGAGAAGAGGTAGTAAAAGTTTTGCGGAAGATGAAAGCCGGCAAGGCAGCAGGTTTGGATGGTATTGCAATGGAATCTGTAAAAAAAAGGGGGTGACTGTATTATTGACTGGTTGGTATGGTTATTTAATGTATGTATGACTCATGGTGAGGTGCCTGATGATTGGCGGAATGCACGCATAGTGCCATTGTATAAAGGCAAAGGGGATAAGAGTGAGTCCTCAAATTACAGAGGTATAAGTTTGTTGAGTATTCCTGGTAAATTATATGGGAGGGTATTGATTGAGAGGGTGAAGGCATGTACAGAGCATCAGATTGGGGAAGAGCAGTGTGGTTTCAGAAGTGGTAGAGGATATGTGGATCAGGTGTTTGCTTTGAAGAATGTATGTGAGAAATACTTAGAAAAGCAAATGGATTTGTATGTAGCATTTATGGATCTGGAGAAGGAATATGATAGAGTTGACAGAGATGCTCTGTGGAAGGTACTAAGAATATATGGTGTGGGAGGCAAGTTGTTAGAAGCAGTGAAAAGTTTTTATCGAGGATGTAAGGCATGTGTACGTGTAGGAAGAGAGGAAAGTGATTGGTTCTCAGTGAATGTAGGTTTGCGGCAGGGGTGTGTGATGTCTCCATGGTTGTTTAATTTGTTTATGGATGGGGTTGTTAGGGAGGTGAATGCAAGAGTTTTGGAAAGAGGGGCAAGTATGCAGTCTGTTGGGGATAAGAGAGCTTGGGAAGTGAGTCAGTTGTTGTTTGCTGATGATTCAGCGCTGGTGGCTGATTCATGTGAGAAACTACAGAAGCTGGTGACTGAGTCTGGTAAAGTGTGTGAAAGAAGAAAGTTAAGAGTAAATGTGAATAAGAGCAAGGTTATTAGGTACAGTAGGGTTGAGGGTCAAGTCAACTGGGAGGTAAGTTTGAATGGAGAAAAACTGGAGGAAGTAAAGTGTTTTAGATATCTGGGATTGGATTTGGCAGCGGATGGAACCATGGAAGCGGAAGAGAATCATAGGGTGGGGGAGGGGGCGAAAATCCTGAGAGCCTTGAAGAATGTGTGGAAGTCGAGAACATTATCTCGGAAAGCAAAAATGGGTATGTTTGAAGGAATAGTGGTTCCAACAATGTTGTATGGTTGCGAGGCATGGGCTATGGATAGAGTTGTGCGCAGGAGGGTGGATGTGCTGGAAATGAGATGTTTGAGGACAATGTGTGGTGTGAGGTGGTTTGATCGAGTAAGTAATGTAAGCGTAAGAGAGATGTGTGGAAATAAAAAGAGTGTGGTTGAGAGAGCAGAAGAGGGTGTTTTGAAATGGTTTGGGCACATGGAGAGAATGAGTGAGGAAAGATTGACCAAGAGGATATATGTCGGAGGTGGAGGGAACGAGGAGAAGTGGGAGACCAAATTGGAGGTGGAAAGATGGAGTGAAAAAGATTTTGAGTGATCGGGGCCTGAACATGCAGGAGGGTGAAAGGCGGGCAAGGAATAGAGTGAATTGGATTGATGTGGTATACCGGGGTTGACGTGCTGTCAGTGGATTGAATCAGGGCATGTGAAGCGTCTGAGGTAAACCATGGAAAGCTGTGTGGGGCCTGGATGTGGTAAGGGAGCTGTGGTTTCGGGCATTATTGCATGACAGCTAGAGACTGAGTGTGAACGAATGAGGCCTTTGTTGTCTTTTCCTAGCGCTACCCCCCACACATGAGGGGGGAGGGGGATGGTATTCCATGTGTGGCGAGGTGGCGATGGGAATGAATAAAGGCAGACAGTGTGAATTGTGTGCATGGGTATATATGTATGTGTCTGTGTGTGTATATATATGTGTACAGTGAGATGTATAGGTATGTATATTTGCGTGTGTGGATGTGTGTGTATATACATGTGTATGGGGGTGGGTTGGGCCATTTCTTTCGTCTGTTTCCTTGCGCTACCTCGCAAACGCGGGAGACAGCGACGATGCAAAATAAATAAATAAATACTTAATACATCTAATACGAACTGCTAAACACAAAGATCTTACCTTCCTGAGCCTCCCCACTGTGTGTCTGGTGTAACTGTAACTTCCCTACAAGAGTCAGTCTCCACATTGTAAACATAGAGCTTAAGGGGACGGCCTTCATGTGCCTCTATAAGAGAGAACAAATCTTCACTCTCGTGAAGGACAGAGTCTGCACCAATTATGTAATCCTTGTATGCTTGAAGGCCAGCAATATCAGCAGGAGAATTGGGTTCTACTTCCTGCAAAACATAAATGTCTACATTAAACAAAACTCTAAATACAGTAAAATTTGGTCAAGTTCTTTTAAGAAGCATAATAGCAACTTCAAATTACTAAGTACTTGCAACAATCAACCAGCTAATTTTCTAATCTTGTAGGCTATGAATGGTTTAGGAGGGAAGTGTCTAATACTGCTGCCTTTTGGCAATATGGTGGGAGCAAGAGACAGAAGAAGTAGGTAGGAGCATAAGGTAGTAGTAGTCAGTAGGAACACTGTACTAAACTTGCCCTCTGCCAGTGGCCTATCAAAGGGTGAGGCACTAAAGGCTAAGAAGCAGCATTAAGGTTTACTAAGGAGACTCTTTTGCCATGGTCACACCCTTGAGGGAGTTCCAGAATGGAAGAGGCATCAGATATATGATAGATAGATAGCATGTTGTGGTGCAATTTTATTAGTTATTTTTGTTTCACATGCAGGTGCTGAATTCTAGTGGCTGCCAAGCAACCAATGATTAGAACTCTAAAGATACACTGTTACATTACACATAATTTTCATGCTACCATATTTCTGTAACCTGAATCTCTAAAGGCAACAGTAACTTTTGACCAAGAAGAATCACCACAAAAAATATAGTGTCCAAATAGATACACAAAGTCACTAAGTGCTTTACCAGTTTTTGGAATGATTTCATATTGATATGCCATCATTGGATTGAACCAGGGCATGTGAAGCAGCTAAAGGAAACCATGGAAAGGTCAGTGAGGCCTGGGTGGGGATATAGGGTTGTGGTCTCGGTGCCTTGGACATAACAACTAGAGAATGGATGTGAGCAATTGCAGCCTTTGTTTGTCTGTTCCTGGCACTAACTCACTCATGTGGTAAACAGCAATCAAGTTTGGGGAAAAAACAAATCAAATAAAAATACAAAATATAGAACCTATGACCAATTTAACATAGGGAATCACGTGGCATTTCATTGGCTCCCACTATCATTCAAAATACCAGCTAATGTTTACTCCCACCAATGACCCACAGATGTCACAAGCAGTCTATTGCCACAACAGGAAAAAGTATCATGCATTTCAATCATCCATAAATCATCAAACAAAATACATATACAGTAACTATATCATTTGGGCATGATGCCACACATAGATGCTCACTACAGCACTGTTGTTTGTTTATGAATGAAAGGAAAATGAAAGTTACTCATTCATTCATTTAAGTAAATGTTTTGTCTGAGTAAATTACTCTTAAACACAAAAAATATGTGCAATGTAGAAAAAATACATACAAGATATAAAAAATATACCTAAAAAAAGTGTGTACTATGCTTACGTATATATAAAATGAAACCAGACCTTGAAAAAAGCCATAACTATAATACTCAACATTGATAAGAAGCCTCCATGCTGGAAAACTAGGCCCTCCCTAATACACTCCATCATCCTCTCACACCAACACAGAATATAGTATACTGTACTACTTTTTATGAGTATTTTCTTTCATAAAGTATAGTACAGACATATCTTAAAAAGGAAAATCTTTTTCTGTGGGGAAGGGGTGCACTGGAGAGGAAAATTTCCAAGGAATTATGCAGCTACTTAGATAATGCACTTTTTATATGCCTACAAAGCATCTCAGCCTCACCTTGTACAGTTTTCCATGTACATGTATACCTCATCTAAGTCAATTTCTCCTAGAGTTATGTTTTACCCTTGCATTCCATATCTTCACTACTTTTATCTTTCTTGTTTTTCATTCACACTTCTAGTCCTAAAGCATCCAAAATAAGAACTCCTAGATTCCATATTTCCATAATTTCAAAAGATATTTAGTAATTTCAGTTTACCTAACACAGCTGTTTCTGAATATACTTTAAATCAAATCTCACCAAAATATGCCAGACATTTTCATTGGCTCCTTCAAAGGAACAAAAACGGATGGAGACTCCAAGCAAACCCTGACCACCCCAAAGGTTGGATGGTGTTATGTTCACAGAGCGAATTGTCTGTGTCTTGCTACTATATACTGTCATCTTCAGTTCTTTCTCAATTGAGTTTTTGAGAAGCTCCTTGAGCGTGTCGTTGTCCTGGTCCTGCAAGAAGAAGGTGTCTAATACTAAATATTATTCAAACAATAACTAGTTACATATATTGGAAAGGAGCACAATTGAGCACATGATCAAGTATATTCCCACAAGTCCACGAGGAAATAAAACTCTGTAAGTCCTCAAATGCAATTTTGCATGGTAATCACATCATCATGGGAGATACAAAAAAGAAATATAACAATCAGTTGATATACAACGAGGACACGTAACTAGGACACCATTTGGTAAACAAGTGACTATTCAGTGTTGTGAATGGAAATGGTTTAGAACTTGTAGATTTGTGTGCTGAAAAAAGACTGATGATTGGGAATACTTGATTTAAAAAGAGATATACATAAGTATGCATAAGTGGGCAGGAGAGATGGTCAAAAGGCATTATTGGATTATATGTGAATTGACAGGCATGTAAAAGAGAGACTCTTGGATGTTAATATGCTGAAAAGGGCAGCCTAAGGGATGTCTGATCACTATCTTGAGGAAGCAAAGGTGAAGATTTGTAGAGGTCTTCAAAAAAGAAGAGAGAATGTTGGGGAGAAGGGAGCGATGATAGTAAGTGAGCTTGAAAAGGAGACCTGTGTGAGGAAGTACCAGGAGAGATTGAGTGTAGAACTGCAAAAGGTGAGAGCAAATGACGTGAGGGGAGTGGGTGAGGAATGGGATGTATTCAGGGTAGCAGTGATGGTTTGTGCAAAAGATGCAGGAGGCATGAGAAATGTGGGAAGTGTGCAGATTAGAAAGGGCAGTGAATGGTGGGATGAAGAAGTTGTTTGAGAAAGGGAAAAGAAAGGCCTTAAGACAATACTTGCAAGGAAGGAGTGCAAATGACTGGGAGATATATAAAAGAAAGTGGCAGGAAGTCAAGAGAAAGGTGCAAGGGTTGAAACAATGGCAAATGAGAGCTGGGGTGAGAGAGTATCATTAAGCTTTAGGAAGAATAAAAAGAAGTTTTGGAAGGAGGTAAATAACATGCGTAAGATAAGACAACAAATGGGAACATCAGTGAAGGGGGCAAGGGGGAACTAATAACAGGTAGTAATGAAGAGAGGAGTTGGAGTGAGTATTTTGAAGGTTCGTTGAATGTGTTTGATGACAGAGTGGCAAATATAGGGTGTTTTGGTTGGGGTAGTGTATGAAGTGAGAGGGTCAGGGAGATTGGTTTGGTTAAGAAACAAGAGGCAGCAGAAGCTTTGCAGAAGAAGAGATCCGGCAAGGTGGCAGTTTTGGATGGTATTTCAATAGAATTTGTTAAAAAAGGGGGTGACTGTGTTGTTGATTGGTTGGTAAGGATATTCAATATATGTATGGATCATGGTGAAGTGCCTTAGGAGTGGCAGAATGCATGCATAGTGCCACTGTCCAAAGGAAAACGGGATAAAGATGAGTGTTCAAACTACAGAGGTACAAGTTTGTTGAGTATTCCTGGGAAATTATATGGGAAGGGTATTCACTGAGAGGGTGAAGGCATGTAACGAACATCAGAATGGGGAAGAGCAGTGTGGTTTCTGAACTGGTAAAGGATGTGTGGATCAGGTGTTTGCTTTGAAGAGTATATGTGAGAAATACTTAGAAAAAACAAATGGATTTGTATGTAGCATTTATGAATCTGTAGAAGACATATGATAAGGTTGATAAGAGATGCTTTGTGGGAGGTCTTAAGAGTATATGGTGGGAGGAAAGTTGCTAAAAGCAGTGAAAAGTTTTTACCAAGGATGCAAGGCATGTGTAAGAGTAGAAAGAGAGGAGAGTGATTGGTTCCTAGTGAATGTCAGTCTGCGGCAGGGGTGTGTGATGTCCCCATGGTTGTTTAATTTGTTTATAGATGGGTTGGTTAGGGAGTTAAATGCAAGAGTTTTGGAGAGAGGGGCAAGTATGCAGTCTATTGGGGATGAGAGGGACTGGAGAGTGAGTCAGTTGTTGTGCACCAATGATACAGATGTATATACATACATTTATTTATTATACTTTGTCGCTGTCTCCCGCGTTAGCAAGGTAGCCCAAGGAAACAGACGAAAGAATGGCCCAACCCACCCACATACACATGTATATACATAAACGCCCACACACGCACATATACATACCTATACATTTCAACATATATATACATATACATACACAGACATATACATATATACACATGCACATATACTTGCTGCCTTCATCCATTCCCGTGCCACCATGCCACACATGAAAATGGCACCCCCTTCCCCGTGTGAAGTAACACTAGGAAAAGACAACAAAGGCCACTTTCGTTCACACTCTAGCTGTCATGTGTAATGCACCAAAACCACAGCTCCCATTCCACATCCAGGCCCCACAAAACTTTCCTTGGTTTATCCCAGACGCTTCACATGCCTGTTTCAATCCATTGACAGAACACTGACCCCGGTATACCACTTCGTTCCAATTCCTTGCATGCCTTCCACCCTCCAGTATGTTTAGGCCCCGATCGCTCAAAATCTTTTTCACTCCATCTTTCCACCACCAATTTGGTCTCTCACTTCTCGTTTCCTTCACCTCTGACATATATATCCTGTTTGTCAATCTTTCTTCACTCATTCTCTCCATGTGTCCAAACCATTTCAATACACACTCTTCTGCTCTCTCAACCACACTCTTTTCATTACCACAAATATCTCTTACCCTTTCAGTACTTAATCGATCAAACCACCTCACACCACATATTGTCCTCAAACATCTCATTTCCACCCTCCACCATACAACTCTATCCATAGCCCACGCCTCGCAACCATATAACATTGTTGGAACCACTATTCCTTCAAACATACCCATTTTTGCTTTCTAAGATAATGTTCTCGATTCCCACAAATTCTCCAACGCTCCCAGAACTTTCGCCCCCTCCCCCACCCTATGATTCACTTCCGCTTCCATTGTTCCATCCACTGCCAGATCCACTCCCAGATATCTAAAACACTTTACTTCCTCCAGTTTTTCTCCATTCAAACTTACCTCCCAATTGACTTGACCCTCAACCCTACTGTACCTAATAACCTTGCTCTTATTCACATTTACTCTTAACTTTCTTCTTTCACACACTTTACTAAACTCAGTCTCTAGCTTCTGCAGTTTCTCACATGAATCAGCCACCAGCTCTGTATCATCAGCGAACAACAACTGACTCACTTCCCAAGCTCTCTCATCCACAACAGACTGCATACTTGCCCCTCTTTCCAAAACTCTGCATTTACCTCCCTAACAACCCCATCCATAAACAAATTAAACAACCATGGAGACATCACACACCCCTGCCGCAAACCTACATTCACTGAGAACCAATCACTTTCCTCTCTTCCTACACGTACACATGCCTTACATCCTCGATAAAAACTATTCACTGCTTCTAACAACTTGCCTCCCACACCATATATTCTGAATACCTTCCACAGAGCATCTCTATCAACTCTATCATATGCCTTCTCCAGATCCATAAATGCTACATACAAATCCATTTGCTTTTCTAAGTATTTTTCACATACATTCTTCAAAGCAAACACTTGATCCACACATCCTCTACCACTTCTGAAACCACACTGCTCTTCCCCAATCTGATGCTCTGTACATGCCTTCACTCTCTCAATCAATACCCTCCCATATAATTTCCCAGGAATACTCAACAAACTTTTTCTTTTTTTTTTTTTTTTCAAACTATTCGCCATTTCCCGCATTAGCAAGGTAGCGTTAAGAACAGAGGACTGGGCCTCTGAGGGAATATCCTCACCTGGCCCCCTTCTCTGTTTCATCTTTTGGAAAAAAAAAAAAAAAAAAAAAAAAAACAAGAGGGGAGGATTTCCAGCCCCCCGCTCCCTCCCCTTTTAGTCGCCTTCTACGACACGCAGGGAATACGTGGGAAGTATTCTTTCTCTCCTATCCCCAAACTTATACCTCTGTAATTTGAGCACTCACTTTTATCCCTTTTGCCTTTGTACAATTACACTATGCAAGCATTCTGCCAATCCTCAGGCACCTCACCATGAGTTATACATACATTAAATAACCTTACCAACCAGTCAACAATACAGTCACCCCCTTTTTAAAATATTCCACTGCAATAACATCCAAACCCGCTGCCTTGCCGGCTTTCATCATCCGTAAAGCTTTTACTACCTCTTCTCTGTTTACCAAATCATTTTCCCTAACCCTCTCACTTTGCACACTACCTCAGCCAAAACACCCTATATCTGCCACTCTATCATCAAACATTCAACAAACCTTCAAAATACTCACTCCATCTCCTTCTCACATCACCACTACTTGTTATCACCTCCCCATTAGCCCCCTTCACTGAAGTTCCCATTTGTTCCCTTGTCTTATGCACTTTATTTACCTCCTTCCAAAACATCTTTTTATTCTCCCTAAAATTCAATGATACTCTCACACCCAAACTCTCATTTGGCCTCTTCTTCACCTCTTGCACCTTTCTCTTGACCTTCTGCCTTTCTTTTATACATCTCCCACTCATTTGCATTATTTCCCAGCAAAAATTGTCCAGATGCCCCTCTCTTCTCTTTTACTAATAATCTTACTTCTTCATCCCACCACTCACTACCTTTTCTAATCTGCCCACCTCCCACGCTTCTCATGCCACAAGCATCTTTTGCACAAGCCATCACTGCTTCCCTAAATACATCCCATTCCTCCCCCACTCCCCTTACGTTCTTTGTTCTCACCCTTTTCCATTCCGCACTCAGTCTCTCCTGGTACTTCCTCACACAAGTCTCCTTCCCAAGCTCATTTACTCTCACCACTCTTTTCACCCCAACATTCTCTCTTCTTTCCTGAAAACCTCTACAAATCTTCACCTTAGCCTCCACAAGTTAATGATCAGACATCCCTCCAGTTGCACCTATCAGCACATTAACATCCAAAAATCTCTCTTTCAAACGCCTATCAATTAACATGTAATCCAATAACGCTCTTTCCACCAAATTGGAGGTGGAAAGATGGAGTGAAAAAGGTTTTGAGTGATTGGGGCCAGAACATGCAGGAGGGTGAAAGGCATGCAAGGAATAGAATGAATAGGAATGACGTGGTATACTGGGGTCAACGCGCTGTCAATGGATTGAACCAGGGCATGTGAAGCATCTGGGGTAAACCATGGAAAGTTTTGTGGGGCCTAGAGGAAAGGAAGTACTGGTTTCGGTGCATTATACATGACAGCTTGAGACTGAGAATGAATGCGGGGGGGGGAAGGGGTTGTTATTTCATGTCAATGTGTATATATGTATATGTCTGTGTTTGTACATATATGTATACATTGAGATGTATAGGTATGTATATTTGCGTGTGTGGACGTGTAGGTATATACATGTGTATGTGGGTGGGTTGGGCCATTCTTTCGTCTGCTTCCTTGCGCTACCTCGCAAACGTGGGAGACAGCGACAAAAAAAAAAAAAAAAAAAAAAAAAAAATCATACTATTCGCCATTTCCCGCGGTAGCAAGGCAGCGTTAAGAACAGAGGACTGGGCCTTTGAGGTAATATTCTCACGTGGCCCCCTTCTCTGTTCATTCTTTTCGAAAATTAAAAAAATAATGAGAGGGGAGGATTTCCAGCCCCCTGCTCCCATATATATATAAATATATTTTTTTTTTTTTTTTTTTTTTTTTTTTTTTTTATACCTTGTCGCTGTCTCCCGCGTCTGCGAGGTAGCGCAAGGAAACAGACGAAAGAAATGGCCCAACCCCCCCCCCCATACACATGTACATACACACGTCCACACACGCAAATATACATACCTACACAGCTTTCCATGGTTTACCCCAGACGCTTCACATGCCTTGATTCAATCCACTGACAGCATGTCAACCCCTGTATACCACATCGCTCCAATTCACTCTATTCCTTGCCCTCCTTTCACCCTCCTGCATGTTCAGGCCCCGATCACACAAAATCTTTTTCACTCCATCTTTCCACCTCCAATTTGGTCTCCCTCTTCTCCTCGTTCCCTCCACCTCCGACACATATATCCTCTTGGTCAATCTTTCCTCACTCATTCTCTCCATGTGCCCAAACCATTTCAAAACACCCTCTTCTGCTCTCTCAACCACGCTCTTTTTATTTCCACACATCTCTCTTACCCTTACGTTACTTACTCGATCAAACCACCTCACACCACACATTGTCCTCAAACATCTCATTTCCAGCACATCCATCCTCCTGCGCACAACTCTATCCATAGCCCACGCCTCGCAACCATGCAACATTGTTGGAACCACTATTCCTTCAAACATACCCATTTTTGCTTTCCGAGATAATGTTCTCGACTTCCACACATTTTTCAAGGCTCCCAAAATTTTCGCCCCCTCCCCCACCCTATGATCCACTTCCGCTTCCATGGTTCCATCCGCTGACAGATCCACTCCCAGATATCTAAAACACTTCACTTCCTCCAGTTTTTCTCCATTCAAACTCACCTCCCAATTGACTTGACCCTCAACCCTACTGTACCTAATAACCTTGCTCTTATTCACATTTACTCTTAACTTTCTTCTTCCACACACTTTACCAAACTCAGTCACCAGCTTCTGCAGTTTCTCACATGAATCAGCCACCAGCGCTGTATCATCAGCGAACAACAACTGACTCACTTCCCAAGCTCTCTCATCCCCAACAGACTTCATACTTGCCCCTCTTTCCAGGACTCTTGCATTTACCTCCCTAACAACCCCATCCATAAACAAATTAAACAACCATGGAGACATCACACACCCCTGCCGCAAACCTACATTCACTGAGAACCAATCACTTTCCTCTCTTCCTACACGTACACATGCCTTACATCCTCGATAAAAACTTTTCACTGCTTCTAACAACTTGCCTCCCACACCATATATTCTTAATACCTTCCACAGAGCATCTCTATCAACTCTATCATATGCCTTCTCCAGATCCATAAATGCTACATACAAATCCATTTGCTTTTCTAAGTATTTCTCACATACATTCTTCAAAGCAAACACCTGATCCACACATCCTCTACCACTTCTGAAACCGCACTGCTCTTCCCCAATCTGATGCTCTGTACATGCCTTCACCCTCTCAATCAATACCCTCCCATATAATTTACCAGGAATACTCAACAAACTTATACCTCTGTAATTTGAGCACTCACTCTTATCCCCTTTGCCTTTGTACAATGGCACTATGCACGCATTCCGCCAATCCTCAGGCACCTCACCATGAGTCATACATACATTAAATAACCTTACCAACCAGTCAACAATACAGTCACCCCCTTTTTTAATAAATTCCACTGCAATACCATCCAAACCTGCTGCCTTGCATATATATATATATATATTTTTTTTTTTTTTTTATACCTCGTCGCTGTCTCCCGCGGTTGCGAGGTAGCGCAAGGAAACAGACGAAAGAAATGGCCCAACCCCCCCCATACACATGTACATACACACGTCCACACACGCAAATATACATACCTACACAGCTTTCCATGGTTTACCCCGGACGCTTCACATGCCTTGATTCAATCCACTAACAGCACGTCAACCCCTGTATACCACATCGCTCCAATTCACTCTATTCCTTGCCCTCCTTTCACCCTCCTGCATGTTCAGGCCCTGATCACACAAAATCCTTTTCACTCCATCTTTCCACCTCCAATTTGGTCTCCCTCTTCTCCTCGTTCCCTCCACCTCCGACACATATATCCTCTTGGTCAATCTTTCCTCACTCATTCTCTCCATGTGCCCAAACCATTTCAAAACACCCTCTTCTGCTCTCTCAACCACACTCTTTTTATTTCCACACATCTCTCTTACCCTTACGTTACTTACTCGATCAAACCACCTCACACCACACATTGTCCTCAAACATCTCATTTCCAGCACATCCATCCTCCTGCGCACAACTCTATCCATAGCCCACGCCTCGCAACCATACAACATTGTTGGAACCACTATTCCTTCAAACATACCCATTTTTGCTTTCCGAAATAATGTTCTCGACTTCCACACATTTTTCAAGGCTCCCAAAATTTTCGCCCCCTCCCCCACCCTATGATCCACTTCCGCTTCCATGGTTCCATCCGCTGACAGATCCACTCCCAGATATCTAAAACACTTCACTTCCTCCAGTTTTTCTCCATTCAAACTCACCTCCCAATTGACTTGACCCTCAACCCTACTGTACCTAATAACCTTGCTCTTATTCACATTTACTCTTAACTTTCTTCTTCCACACACTTTACCAAACTCCGTCACCAGCTTCTGCAGTTTCTCACATGAATCCGCCACCAGCGCTGTATCATCAGCGAACAACAACTGACTCACTTCCCAAGCTCTCTCATCTCTCTTTTTTTTTCTTTTAAACTATTCGCCATTTCCCGCGTTAGCGAGGTAGCGTTAAGAACAGAGGACTGGGCCTTTGTGGAAGGAAGGAAGGAAGGATATATATATATATATATATATATATATATATATATATATATATATATATATATATATATATATATATATATATTTTATCGAGGATGTAAGGCATGTGTACGTGTAGGAAGAGAGGAAAGTGATTGGTTCTCAGTGAATGTAGGTTTACGGCAGGGGTGTGTGATGTCTCCATGGTTGTTTAATTTGTTTATGGATGGGGTTGTTAGGGAGGTGAATGCAAGAGTTTTGGAAAGAGGGGCAAGTATGAAGTCTGTTGGGGATGAGAGAGCTTGGGAAGTGAGTCAGTTGTTGTTCGCTGATGATACAGCACTGGTGACTGATTCATGTGAGAAACTGCAGAAGCTGGTGACTGAGTTTGGTAAAGTGTGTGAAAGAAGAAAGTTAAGAGTAAATGTGAATAAGAGCAAGGTTATTAGGTACAGTAGGGTTGAGGGTCAAGTCAACTGGGAGGAAAGTTTGAATGGAGAAAAACTGGAGGAAGTAAAGTGTTTTAGATATCTGGGAGTGGATCTGGCAGCGGATGGAACCATGGAAGCGGAAGTGAATCATAGAGTGGGGGAGGGGGTGAAAATCCTGGGAGCCTTGAAAAATGTGTGGAAGTCGAGGACATTATCTCGGAAAGCAAAAATGGGTATATTTGAAGGAATAGTGGTTCCAACAATGTTGTATGGTTGCGAGGCATGGGTTATGGATAGAGTTGTGCGCAGGAGGGTGGATGTGCTGAAAATGAGATGTTTGAGGACAATGTGTGGTGTGAGGTGGTTTGATCGAGTAAGTAATGTAAGGGTAAGAGAGATGTGTGGAAATAAAAAGAGCATGGTTGAGAGAGCAGAAGAGGGTGTTTTGAAATGGTTTGGTCACATGGAGAGAATGAGTGAGGAAAGATTGACCAAGAGGATATACATGTCGGAGGTGGAGGGAACGAGGAGAAGTGGGAGACCAAATTGGAGGAGGAAAGATGGAGTGAAAAAGATTTTGAGTGATCGGGGCCTGAACATGCAGGAAGGTGAAAGGTGGGCAAGGAATAGAGTGAATTGAATCGATGTGGTATACCGGGGTTGACGTGCTGTCAGTGGATTGAATCAGGGCATGTGAAGCGTCTGGGGTAAACCATGGAAAGTTGTTTGGGGCCTGGATGTGGAAAGGGAGCTGTGGTTTCGGGCATTATTGCGTGACAGCTGGAGACTGAGTGTGAACGAATGGGGCCTTTGTTGTCTTTTCCTAGTGCTACCTCGCACACATGAGGGGGGAGGGGGATGGTATTCCATGTGTGGCGAGGTAGCAATGGGAATGAATAGGGGCAGGCAGTGTGAATTGTGTGCATGGGTATATATGTATGTGTCTGTGTGTGTATATATGTGTGTACATTGAGATGTATAGGTATGTATATTTGCGTGTGGGCATGTGTGTGTGTACATTGTGTATGGGGGTGGGTTGTGCCATTTCTTTTGTCTGTTTCCTTGAGCTACCTCGCAAACGCGGGAGACAGTGACAAAGCAAAATAAATAAATAAATAAAATATATATATATATATATGGTATTGCAGTGGAATTTATTAAAAAAGGGGGTGACTGTATTGTTGACTGGTTGGTAAGGTTATTTAATGTATGTATGACTCATGGTGAGGTGCCTGAGGATTGGCGGAATGCATGCATAGTGCCATTGTACAAAGGCAAAGGGGATAAAAGTGAGTGCTCAAATTACAGAGGTATAAGTTTGTTGAGTATTCCTGGTAAATTATATGGGAGGATATTGATTGAGAGGGTGAAGGCATGTACAGAGCATCAGATTGGGGAAGAGCAGTGTGGTTTCAGAAGTGGTAGAGGATGTGTGGATCAGGTGTTTGCTTTGAAGAATGTATGTGAGAAATACTTAGAAAAGCAAATGGATTTGTATGTAGCATTTATGGATCTGGAGAAGGCATATGATAGAGTTGATAGAGATGCTCTGTGGAAGGTATTAAGAATATATGGTGTGGGAGGCAAGTTGTTAGAAGCAGTGAAAAGTTTTTATCGAGGATGTAAGGCATGTGTACGTGTAGGAAGAGAGGAAAGTGATTGGTTCTCAGTGAATGTAGGTTTGCGGCAGGGGTGTGTGATGTCTCCATGGTTGTTTAATTTGTTTATGGATGGGGTTGTTAGGGAGGTGAATGCAAGAGTTTTGGAAAGAGGGGCAAGTATGAAGTCTGTTGGGGATGAGAGAGCTTGGGAAGTGAGTCAGTTGTTGTTCGCTGATGATACAGCGCTGGTGGCTGATTCATGTGAGAAACTGCAGAAGCTGGTGACTGAGTTTGGTAAAGTGTGTGAAAGAAGAAAGTTAAGAGTAAATGTGAATAAGAGCAAGGTTATTAGGTACAGTAGGGTTGAGGGTCAAGTCAAATGGGAGGTGAGTTTGAATGGAGAAAAACTGGAGGAAGTGAAGTGTTTTAGATATCTGGGAGTGGATCTGGCAGCGGATGACACCATGGAAGCGGAAGTGGATCATAGGGTGGGGAAGGGGGCGAAAATTCTGGGAGCCTTGAAGAATGTGTGGAAGTTGAGAACATTATCTTGGAAAGCAAAAATGGGTATGTTTGAAGGAATAGTGGTTCCAACAATGTTGTATGGTTGCGAGGCGTGGGCTATGGATTGAGTTGTGCGCAGGAGGATGGATGTGCTGGAAATGAGATGTTTGAGGACAATGTGTGGTGTGAGGTGGTTTGATCGAGTAAGTAACGTAATGGTAAGAGAGATGTGTGGAAATAAAAAGAGCGTGGTTGAGAGAGCAGAAGAGGGTGTTTTGAAATGGTTTGGGCACATGGAGAGAATGAGTGAGGAAAGATTGACCAAGAGGATATATGTGTCGGAGGTGGAGGGAACGAGGAGAAGTGGGAGACCAAATTGGAGGTGGAAAGATGGAGTGAAAAGATTTTGTGTGATCGGGGCCTGAACATGCAGGAGGGTGAAAGGAGGGAAAGGAATAGAGTGAATTGGATCGATGTGGTATACCGGGGTTGACGTGCTGTCAGTGGATTGAATCAGGGCATGTGAAGTGTCTGGGGTAAACCATGGAAAGCTGTGTAGGTACGTATATTTGCGTGTGTGGACGTATGTATATACATGTGTATGGGGGTGGGTTGCGCCATTTCTTTCGTCTGTTTCCTTGCGCTACCTCGCAAACGCGGGAGACAGCGACAAAGCAAAAAAAAAAAAAATATGGCAGCGGATGGAACCATGGAAGCGGAAGTGGATCATAGGGTGGGGGAGGGGGCGAAAATTCTGGGAGCCTTGAAGAATGTGTGGAAGTCGAGAACATTATCTCGGAAAGCAAAAATGGGTATGTTTGAAGGAATAGTTGTTCCAACAATGTTGTATGGTTGCGAGGCGTGGGCTATGGATAGAGTTGTGCACAGGAGGATAGATGTGCTGGAAATGAGATGTTTGAGGACAATGTGTGGTGTGAGGTGGTTTGATCGAGTAAGTAACGTAAGGGTAAGAGAGATGTGTGGAAATAAAAAGAGCGTGGTTGAGAGAGCAGAAGAGGGTGTTTTGAAATGGTTCGGGCACATGGAGAGAATGAGTGAGGAAAGATTGACCAAGAGAATATATGTGTCGGAGGTGGAGGGAACGAGGAGAAGAGGGTGACCAAATTGGAGGTGGAAAGATGGAGTGAAAAAGATTTTGTGTGATCGGGGCCTGAACATGCAGGAAGGTGAAAGGAGGGCAAGGAATAGAGTGAATTGGAGCGATGTGGTATACCGGGGTTGACGTGCTGTCAGTGGATTGAATCAAGGTATGTGAAGCGTCTGGGGTAAACCATGGAAAGCTGTGTAGGTATGTGTATTTGCGTGTGTGGACGTATGTATATACATGAATATGGGGGTGGGTTCGGCCATTTCTTTCGTCTGTTTCCTTGCGCTACCTCGCAAACGCGGGAGACAGCGACAAAGCAAAAAAAAAAAAATATATATATATATATTTTATTTATTTATTTATTTTGCTTTGTCGCTGTCTCCCGCGTTTGCGAGGTAGCGCAAGGAAATAGACGAAAGAAATGGCCCAACCCACCCACATACACATGTATATACATACATGTCCACACATGCAAATATACCCTACCTATACATCTCAATGTACACATATATATACATACACAGACACATACATATATATCCATGCACACAATTCACACTGTCCGGCTTTATTCATTCCCATCGCCACCTCGCCACACATGGAATACCATCCCCCTCCCCCCTCATGTGTGCGAGGTAGTGCTAGGAAAAGACAACAAAGGCCCCATTTGTTCACACTCAGTCTCTAGCTGTCATGCAATAATGCCCGAAACCACAGCTCCCTTTCCACATCCAGGCAACACACAACTTTCCATGGTTTACCCCAGACGCTTTACATGCCCCGATTCAATCCACTGACATCACGTCAACCCCAGTAAACCACATCGATCCAATTCACTCTATTCCTTGCCTGCCTTTCACCCTCCTGCATGTTCAGGCCACGATCACACAAAATCTTTTTCACTCCATCTTTCCACCTCCAATTTGGTCTCCCACTTCTCCTCGTTCCCTCCACCTCTGACACATATATACTCTTGGTCAATCTTTCCTCACTCATTCTCTCCATGTGCCCAAACCATTTCAAAACACCCTCTTCTGCTCTCTCAACCACGCTCTTTTTATTTCCACACATCTCTCTTATCCTTACATTACTTACTCGATCAAACCACCTCACACCACACATTGTCCTCAAACATCTCATTTCCAGCACATCCACCCTCTTGCGCACAACTCTATCTATAGCCCACGCCTCGCAACCATACAACATTGTTGGTAACCACTATTCCTTCAAACATACCTATTTTTGCTTTCCGAGATAATGTTCTCGACTTCCACACATTCTTCAAGGCTCCCAGGATTTTCACCCCCTCCCCCACCCTATGATTCACTTCCGCTTCCATGGTTCCATCCACCGCCAGATCCACTCCCAGATATCTAAAACACTTTACTTCCTCCAGTTTTTCTCCATTCAAACTTACCTCCCAATGGACTTGACCCTCAACCCTACTGTACCTAATAACCTTGCTCTTATTCACATTTACTCTTAACTTTCTTCTTTCACACACTTTACCAAACTCAGTCACCAGCTTCTGCAGTTTCTCACATGAATCAGCCACCAACGCTGTATCATCAGCGAGCAACAACTGACTCACTTCCCAAGCTCTCTCATCCACTACAGACTTCATACTTGCCCCTCTTTCCAAAACTCTTGCATTCACCTCCCTAACAACCCCATCCATAAACAAATTAAACAACCAAGGAGACATCACACACCCCTGCTGCAAACCTACATTCACTGAGAACCAATCACTTTCCTCTCTTCCTACACGTACACATGCCTTACATCCTCGATAAAAACTTTTCACTGCTTCTAACAACTTGCCTCCCACACCATATATTCTTAATACCTTCCACAGAGCATCTCTATCAACTCTATCATATGCCTTCTCCAGATCCATAAATGCTACATAAAAATCCATTTGCTTTTCTAAGTATTTCTCACATACATTCTTCAAAGCAAACACCTGATCCACACATCCTCTACCACTTCTGAAACCACACTGGGGATAGGGGAGAAAGAATACTTCCCACATATTCCCTGTGTGTCATAGAAGGCGACTAAACGGGGAGGGAGTGGGGGGTTGGAAATCCTCCCCTCTTGTTTTTTTTTTTCAATTTTCCAAAAGAAGGAACAGAGAAGGGGGCCAAGTGAGGATATTCCCTCAGAGGCCCAGTCCTCTGTTCTTAACGCTACCTTGCTAACGTGGGAAATGGCGAATAGTTTGAAAGAAAGATATAAAATAATAAATAATAATAAAATATATATATATATAAAACCTGACAAATACTGAAATATACAAGAGTGCTTTATGATGTAACATTTCCCAATTCTCTATCAACAGACTTAAAGGGCAATTTCATTTTTTTCATTTTGAAAATTCTTCTTACTTGTCCTCTATATGAAAATGAAATTATGAGTTGAAACACTAAATTCATTCTGTATTTCAGAACTTGAATGACACATGCTTTTAATTATCTAGTTAGAAAAGTTGAGAATTTGACAAAGAGCCCAGCTATCAAAAGGATGTACCAACACTCCTGCTAAGGATCAGCCTTCTATGGCCCTAGAAACAAATGAAATCCTTAATTCATTCTCATCCCAGCTAAGGTTAACAGAGAGCTGAAATATCAACCAATTGTTAAAAACCTACTCGCCTGATAGGGTCTGGTTCAATAGCACCATACACTTGGGTGAGTGGCAGATACCCCTAGATACATGCTTCATCTGTCACAGAGTAATGAATTATCAGTTTCATAGCTCAAAACCAGTTTTCTGACCTTTTCATAGCCTGGAGGACAAACGTGTTAGGAAATGCGAGAGCAATATATACAAAAGTTGATGGATACGACCTGTCCTACTGCCAAAGTGTCTTTAAGCATATCTTAGTAAAATCACTACAACTCACATCAAAAGTTAATGTTGAGGACTCATCCAACCCATTCTAATGTTGACATTTAGTTTAACTTTCTTATTATCTGGGCTGTGACTGGTTGACCCACACAAGTCAGTTAAGCCACATCAAATATTTTGCTTGGGCTTCCTTGGTTTAGGGTATCATGCACTGGAAGATATGACTGACCAGGGCTTAAAAGCATGTGTTTTTCAAAAGTTCTGTAAAGTGTAAAAAGGTAAGAATCTTCATAAGTACATTGTGGAACACTATAGATGCTAGGGCACACACCCACTATGTTGCACACCACAAAAAAGTCACATTCAAATACTTAACATTACATTTTTTTTCCAGTAATATCAAAATCCCTTGTGCATCAATGAATCATGATCCTGCATTTCAAAGGGGATTCATTCTTCAAACAAGGGCAAACACTATATCAATGCAACTACTAAACCAAAGCTTCTTAAACATAACAGCTGTAGCCAGGAATTACATGAAGTTCAGGGGATAAGCCATAAGAATGTAAAAGGTTTAGGGAACAACTATTTATTGGTATTACTACACACTGCATGCATTGTCATGGTAAGTTCCAAACTGAGATATTCTCAAATGGGAATTGAAAAAAAGGACTATCAAAAATTCATATTCTAGAGAATATTTACTAACCAGTCTTGTGTTGCCAATAGAGACAATAAAGTCAAAAAAAGCTTCCAAACCAGCAAGTTGACCGGGTGAGTTCTCCTGGACCTGTGAATATGTACATCAAGAAGTTACTGTAACTGTAATCTATTAAGACATAACATGATTCTCAAAGGCCATAACAATGAATCATTACTTGATAAGATGGACCTTGTGAATCGTGAATCTTGTATCAAATAAAACATAAACACCCTAAATCATTTATAAGGACCCCAAAATTGTCAGGACTGATATTACTTAGAAAAATGAAATCTTCATTCAGATATCCAGTAACCAGTTTGCAATTTTGCAAATAAAAATACTTTTGCATACAATAATTTCCTAAGATATGATACTTAAAGCCATTCTAAAGCTGACTGTGAAATATTCAGTTGTTTTCTTTCAGATGTTTTGGCATTGTACCAATTCTGCAAATTTAGCTGTCAAACTCAATGAAAAAATCTAAATTCTCTTCCAATAAAGTTTATAATGCAAAGGATTGTATTTCAAATTCCAAGAGCAGAACAGCTCCTTCTGCACTATCGAGCATACGCTGACAACTAACTGCATGTAAACATCCTCTTTAAGTATGAAATAAGATGCAGACAACAGCTACCTAAATAAGTATCAACATTTTGACTTTTAACAAAGGTGTCAGTGCAATTATGCTTCTGCAATCATTTATCGTGGCAGTACTGGGAGAGAGTTCTACAGTCATTGCATCCCATCTCCTGAACTTTTTTTTTTTTTTTTTTATACTTTGTCGCTGTCTCCCGCGTTTGCGAGGTAGCGCAAGGAAACAGACGAAAGAAATGGCCCAACCCCCCCCATACACATGTATATACATACGTCCACACACGCAAGTATACATACCTACATAGCTTTCCATGGTTTACCCCAGACGCTTCACATGCCTTGATTCAATCCACTGACAGCACGTCAACCCCGGTATACCACATCGCTCCAATTCACTCTATTCCTTGCCCTTCTTTCACCCTCCTGCATGTTCAGGCCCCGATCACACAAAATCTTTTTCACTCCATCTTTCCACCTCCAATTTGGTCTCCCTCTTCTCCTTGCTCCCTCCACCTCCGACACATATATCCTCTTGGTCAATCTTTCCTCACTCATCCTCTCCATGTGCCCAAACCACTTCAAAACACCCTCTTCTGCTCTCTCAACCACGCTCTTTTTATTTCCACACATCTCTCTTACCCTTACGTTACTCACTCGATCAAACCACCTCACACCACACATTGTCCTCAAACATCTCATTTCCAGCACATCCATCCTCCTGCGCACAACTCTATCCATAGCCCACGCCTCGCAACCATACAACATTGTTGGAACCACTATTCCTTCAAACATACCCATTTTTGCTTTCCGAGATAATGTTCTCGACTTCCACACATTCTTCAAGGCCCCCAGAATTTTCGCCCCCTCCCCCACCCTATGATCCACTTCCGCTTCCATGGTTCCATCCGCTGCCAGATCCACTCCCAGATATCTAAAACACTTCACTTCCTCCAGTTTTTCTCCATTCAAACTCACCTCCCAATTGACTTGACCCTCAACCCTACTGTACCTAATAACCTTGCTCTTATTCACATTTACTCTTAACTTTCTTCTTCCACACACTTTACCAAACTCAGTCACCAGCTTCTGCAGTTTCTCACATGAATCAGCCACCAGCGCTGTATCATCAGCGAACAACAACTGACTAACTTCCCAAGCTCTCTCATCCCCAACAGACTTCATACTTGCCCCTCTTTCCAAAACTCTTGCATTTACCTCCCTAACAACCCCATCCATAAACAAATTAAACAACCATGGAGACATCACACACCCCTGCCGCAAACCTACATTCACTGAGAACCAATCACTTTCCTCTCTTCCTACATGTACACATGCCTTACATCCTCGATAAAAACTTTTCACTGCTTCTAACAACTTTCCTCCCACACCATATATTCTTAATACCTTCCACAGAGCATCTCTATCAACTCTATCATATGCCTTCTCCAGATCCATAAATGCTACATACAAATCCATTTTGCTTTTCTAAGTATTTCTCACATACATTCTTCAAAGCAAACACCTGATCCACACATCCTCTACCACTTCTGAAACCACACTGCTCTTCCCCAATCTGATGCTCTGTACATGCCTTCACCCTCTCAATCAATACCCTCCCATATAATTTACCAGGAATACTGAACTTTTTATACCGTCAATTATTCGCATACTTACTAGACAGTTTAATCCAACCATCCACCACCACACAAAAACACTACAGTACTTCTTAACATTCTATCTTTTTGGTTAGCTTCTAGTCATGGCTCCTGATAACTCTGGTGCTGCACTTCTTGAAGATCTGTTCCCAATCAATATTGTTCAACTAATTTAGAAACTTCAAGGTTGTTATCAGGTCATCCCATTCTCCCTTTCCCTCCATCATACACAATTTTATAGTCATCTTCTCACTGTAACTCAGTCCTCTTAATTCAGGTACCATCTTAGATGCTCTTCACTACACCCTCCCAATCAAAGCTCTGTGCTTCTTTTGGTGACATGACCAGCCCTACATTGACAGTCCAATTTTGCCATACATTTTGATTAGCTTATCTTACCAAACAAATCTTTATCTATATACTTCACCATGATTCGGTTTTGGTGCATTGCATAAGACAGCTAAAGAATGGATGCGAACAAATAACGCCTCTCTTTGTCTTCCTGGAGCTACATTGTTAAGGCTGGAAACAACAATCAAATATGAAAAAAAAATTCTTATACATGCTAGCAAACAGTTCACCTTTCACAATTCTCCCTATGTGCAGCTCTGGCAACCGACTAGGAATAATGTCAACCCACTAGCTCTTTCCACAAAGATTCCTGTCATCTATTTCCAATTTAGTAATAATCCTCATTATCTAGAACAAAATTGGACTAAATTCCATCATCCATTCCTCTGATGAAGTGTGGAGTTTGTCTAGGTTTCCCTCTAAGCTGCTGCAATCATCATTATCATTTCTCTCATGACCTTAGCAGCATCTGCAAGCATGTTTAAGCAGAGTTCAAATACCAAGAGTAGCAATGTGCAAGTTCAGCAAAGGAGGGAAGAATATGTGTAAGTGGAATGTTAAGCTGATAAAGGAAAGCAAAAAAAAGAGTAGATGAAGATTTTGGAAGAAAGTTAAGTGAAAATACTTTAGGGAAAATAAGTAACTGTGCTGGAAGGAGGCAAAAAGAGGAAAGAGGTGAATGTAAGAGAGGAAACGTTAATGTGAGAAGTAGGGAATGACAGTTGCTGAATCAAGAGGAGAAAGTGAAAGGTAGATGGAGACTATTCTAATACACTGATAAATGTGAAAGAAGGTGAGGCAGCAGCTGTTGCATGCATGGGTATATGGGATGGGAAGAAGAGGATACATGTGCAAGGGCCTACAGCAAAAAGGTAGGTAAAAAGGGGCAACAATGATGAGGCTGCAGCTAAGAAAGGCACCTGGAGTGAATAGGATTTTGGCTGAAATGCTGAAGTATGGAGGAGAATGTGTGATAGAATGGATGCATATGATAAGCAATTGAGCATGGAAACAGGTTGTGTCCATGGATTGAGTGAAAACTACTACTGTTCCTTTATTCAAAGGAAAAACTGCTACGGATGTATGCAGAGAAGTATGTGGTATGACTAGATGGAATGAAGAAAGAAGTGAAAGGGCATATGAGAGATGTGGTATGACAGGGAATGCAAAGGGAATGAACTGTGGAGTGGTAGAGTGGGTGAAACATAATGCTCTAGGGTGATTTGGGCATGTGGAAGGAATGTAAGACTGGGAGTTTACAAGGAGAGTGTAGGATAGAACAGTTAAAGGGGATCGAGTGAGAGGAAGACCACCTGTGACACGGGCAAATAGACTAGAAGAATACTGGAGGGAGAGAAATGGAAGAACGCATGGAATGGTGCATGAGAGGAAGGCATGTAAGGACAGAAATATGTGGAGACTTTTGCTGTGGCCACCCGTGGCCACCCCCTAGGTGGAAGTCCCTCGGGGGGGAACAGTCATCAGATATATAGATAAAAAGATAGGTTTGAGCATGAGGAAAGCATGCAAGACTGAGAGCTTAACAGGGGAGTGTATGATAATACAATTAAAGGAGTTGGTGTGAGAGGAAGACCACCTATGAAATCGGGATATAAAGTAGAACAATACTAAAGGGAGAGCAACGGTGGAAGAATGCGTAAAATAGTGTATGCAGGGAAGGCACGTAAGGAGGGGGATAAAAAAAACTTTTGCTATGGCCACTATATCAGAGATAAAAATAGATAGCAATGTGCCCATGATGGAGCACTGTAGCACGCACTTGTGGCCCAAGCCCACATCGAGGATGCCTCTCTCACATGTCCTTTGCTTCATTCCACTAACATAAGCTTCTATGCAATGAAACAATCTGCTCATGGTGTACAGTGTTAGGGGTATAGATGTGACAGGTTTATTGCAGCTAGAATATTGTACATTATAATAAATCCTGTCCGTTAAGGAGGTAAGGTGTGGTTTTCATTTGTTCTGCTGATTTTCTACATTAATCAATACAACATTTTCCCTGATGTACTGCTATCGTCGTACTTATTATCGTTCAGTAAATATGCTCAAATTCATACTCAAGTGTTATTGTGTTCTCTACACATTACACTAGACTGTAGAACAAATTAATTCAATATCCAAGGCTAAATAGTATGGAGGCTAAACTAAACATAGATAACAGATTCTAAAAAAATATAGTGTCGGCGCTAAAATGAAAATGTACCAGCTTGACATTCGACCAATTTAGAACTAGATAATTCCTTTCCGTTACGGTAACAGTTACATAGCAATTATCACATATCACAGTCTTCATATGAGCTTATAAAAATGTAATATATTTCTAACCTTTTACGCGATGATATTAAGGCAACACAACAGCCAAGTCAAACACAGACCAATGAACCGATCAGTTGACTCCCAACAATGCAACTTCATATATGACTTTTCAACTTACCCTAAGCACATGGTAGCCTTCCATGCCTCCTCCAGGTATCTGAACACTCTGTGATCCTCCCATGGTGGCACCTACTACCTGGTGACCTTTAACTTAATTCACTCTTGTCTCTAGAACTAGTTTTGACAAGAGCATCCAGCAAGCCAAAACAGACGTGGCACCCGGGAATTGTGGGTAAACAGCTGATGTTTAAGATGTATGTACGGAGGAATTATATCCATCTTTATTACCTACTCAAAAAGTAAGTAATTCTAAATATTTTGATCAGATAACGGGTATTTTGGAGTAATTTAGTAAAAGTTGACATTAAACACAAAATGTATACGGTATTATGTTCTCCATTCTCTATCCTACATCATTTGATCCTCATAATGCTGAAGGAAATTTGTTAACTTATGGTGCTGTAAAGTGAAGTGTCTTTTACCAATTCAATTTAATAAGAATAGGACTTTCATCATATTTTTTTAGAGTTGTTTACAATAAATGTAATATGCCGCACTTTGGTTAGGTAATTCTCTTTTGGATCGATGGCAGGCTCCTTAACTAATTCAAATACCTTCTGACTGCCCTGAAGACATATTTATACATACAAAAATATCTAATCATCAAACTGTATCTGTCTTCTGTGCAATATCCCAGTTACATGAGATGACATGCATACATCCCAAAAAGACGTTGATCGCGCTTAAACTGACGGGGTAGTTTCTTGATTGTCATTACCATCTTTTAATGAGAATAACTCTACTATCGCGTTAACTTTCCTATAGATTATGATGCACAATAAATTTAGATCAACGCAGTGAAACGAAACAATTCAGAATTGGAATTACTATCTGAAGTATACCAAAAAAAAAAAAATACTCATAAATCCGGTATTCTTTTTCAATTATTTTGTGACTTTAAGTTCAATACATGTGTTATAACTTTAGTATGACTGAAATTAATCCTTAAAATTCTTAATAAAAACCTATTTTTTATTAGTTTTACTCTGAAGTTATATCTAGGTGATATTTTTTGTCTCCATAACATAACATTTATCTAAGAAGTCTGTTTACTACCACGCTACATCCCTTTAACGTTTAGGTATTACTGTGAACAGCATGACACCTCCGGTCCCTGACAGAATCCTTATAAGGAAGATTAAGAAGAGTCAGGGGAAAAAATTGAAGATGCTAAAGGCTAAAGAAAAGAGGAAAGAAAAGGACTTTACGGGTAAGATGTTTGCTGGAAGGAAGTGAGGACAGTCTGTCATCCAGTTCAGTCCTGTATTGTCACCACACTTTGATTTCCGAGTTTAAGGTCACCAAAATTTGTGATTTAGATGTTGATGCTTCAAGGAAAAGAATCCTTGCCATCTTCCACGACTCCGGTTTTTGCTTGGAAATTACTGTATTACAGGAGGGAAGGATTTCCAGCGTTCCTCTCCCAAATTTCTTTTCCTGCCATAGTTGGTAAGTAGATAGAGGTGAGGGCATTGAACATTAGGGAAAATATGGGTAAGGGAATGTTTGAGTTTTTGAATTTCTCTTTGATTTCAAGGGAACTTACGAAAACTTCCCTTAGCATCTCGCATACATCTTATCTTCAGTGATATCTGGAAAAAAGGTTATGGTTTTGTGCTTGCATCTAGTTGCTGATGCTAAAGCACTTTGTGTTTTCAGAATATGACAAGAGTCTGTTTATCTCCACATCACTATTAACTTTGGATATGTAGTGACTTTGTCCTGTAGTGTTAATGTGATGTTTAAGAGTGCAACAGCAGTTGAGGAGCAGAAAAATGAACATTTTATATGGTATTTTATTAGGGCCTGATCATACAGGAAGGTGAGAGGCATGCAAGGAATAGAGTAAATTTGAACGATGTGGTCCTCCACCAGGGTCGACATTCTGTCAGTGGACTGAACCAGGGCATATGAAGCATTTGGGGTAAACCATGAAAAGGTTTGTGGGGCCAGGATGTGGATAAGGAGCTGTGGTTTTGCTACATTACACACGACAGGTAGAGACTGAATGTGAACAAATGGGGCCTTATTGTCTGTATTCCTGGCGCTACCTTACTGAAGCAGGGGATAGTGATGCTGTTTTCCTGTAGGGCAGGGTAGCGACAGGAATGGATGAAAGCAAGCAAGTATGAATATGTACATGTGTATGTATGTAAAGTCTGTTTATGTGTATGTATGTAAAGTCTGTTTATGTGTATGTATTTATACAGTCCTCTGTTCTTAACGCTACCTCGCTATCGCGGGAAATGGCGAATAGTATGAAAAAAAAAAAAAAATTTATATGTTGATATGTGTATGTATGTATATGTATGTTTGTAGGCATTTATGCACATATATGTGTATATTAATGGCTGGGCAATTCTTCGTCTGTTTCTTGGCACTTCCACACTGATGCAGGAAACAGCAATTATACATAATAGAATATATATATTGTATAACAACCCTTGCACACTATCATGTGAATATCATGTTAATTTCTAGTTTCATCTTTGGAGGGATGCTGAAGGTTGAAGATCTCAGTATCATCATATACTACAAGAACAAGTAAACCAGTGACTACATTATGAGAAACAACCTTACACACAGTGCAAAACCTTTGCAGTCTGCCAATATAGTTTACAAGTATTCCTGACGAGCTTAAGGTTGTAAACTTAAAAACAATGTAAACTACATTGGTATGATTACATCACTCAACCAATGTTTAACATTTCATCTTTAAAGCTGAAGCCCCATACTTCATATGTAACAGCAACTTAGTATAAATCTCACCTGCCAGAGTCTTACTGAAAACATGATAATACTGAAACATTGTCATAACCTTACGAGACTTCAAGTAACAGAAGCCATGTACATAAGAGAGTGAATATAACCCCTTCATAAATTATCAAAGTACAGGACAAGCAAAGGCCCTACCATGATTATTCAAGACACTACCGTGCTAAGGCAGGTGAAAATCAGTTAGGATTTGAAAATGATAGATATGTAATTATACTAAAAGAATAAGTATGAAATTATACTATATTGTAGGTGAAATACGAAAATGAATCTGCTGTTGCCAAGATCCTGTTCTTAAAGTTAAGTATTTGCTGTGATGTGATAAAAGAATATTGAAGCATTTCATATTATTTAGTGAGCTTTAACCAACAGAAAATGGGTCTTATACAGATTTCATACATTGATTAAACCTTTAGCAGGATGGGTTTTTTAGGTGTTTGGAAGTAGAATAATTAGATGAACTGATAACCATCCTTACTTTCTTTGTGTAGACTAAATAGTATGCTATGATTCTCTCATTTGAAAGAATCCAGTGAATGTATTCTTGAATGCCAAGTGAAATATGGTATATCAGCATAAAATTTTATGAAATTTATTTGAGAATTATTTTTTTTTAGATTGCTATGCCCAATGCTGGTGTTTGAAAAATATTTTGTTAAAAAGAAATGAAATGTTCTGAATGAAGAACTAATTAAGGTAAATCTTGATTGCTGTGTTGTAGATGAAATACTAATAAGTTAACTCATAAATTTTATGCACTAATATGTGTTGACAGTGAAAAGATTCATGTGCATATTTTACTTTTCATTTAAACTGTACTGTAGATTTATGTTTACAATTCTCTTGCAGTAGAGGAACAGTTACCAGATGAAACTGAACAGTTGATTCACTGTCACCCAGCCCTAAGCAAATGCCTTACCGAAGATGATGAACCTATTCCCAAAAATAGTAAGAAATGTATATATTCTTTGTTTCATGTGAGGTTCTTAACCCTTAAACAGTGGCCAACATCAGTTGATGTTCTCATAGGGAATAGCAGGCAGCATCAACTGATCAAATGCCTCTTTGAATATTCAGCTGATTTATTGTACCAGCTGTATTTATTGTATTGTAAAGGTCTTTTTCAGTGCTGCTAAGAAGGCATCTCAGCTGGCAAAACTGTTCCTTTAGCAAGGAAAGTCAGTTAAGAAGCCATGCATGGATGAACACTGAAGTATACCAAAGTGCCAAAGTTGGCATTTTGAAGGGGGGGGGGGGACAGAAGGAGCGTGTGCCCATTAAAAATTAATAGATACAGTATAAGATTGCAGTTAGAGGGCCTTAAGGGGACAGAAATAGTGAAACTCTAGTGAAAGGGTTCAGAAGTATAAAAAGAGATCATGTGTGTTGTAAGAGTTGTAATGGGCAGGAACTCATGATGAGTGTTTGATTATCATTAGCTCCAGGTCTCTGTGGGCAGAGAAAGAAAAGGCTTCAGCTCAACTGGGATCATCCCAGGTAGAGCCTAAGCAGTCCTTGTGGTGTACATTTTAATCCCCTGCATAGAGGAATTCAGCATGTGGATGTGAAGAAAGCAACCAATAACCAGGGAGGTATTTCACCAGTACTCTCCTCATGGGTATCGGGAGGGTTAGTGATATCTGCTTAGTGAGCCAGCACTTCAATGGTTGTTGCACTCGTCAGACCGAGATGGCTGTCTTTTCTTTCTGCCTCACTAAAACATGGACTATTCACAGGAAATCATAGTTTAAGGAATTAGAGGGTAGATATGAAATATATCAACAATTGTATAGGTAGAAGAGAATTTTTAAAACAGATGGCATCAAAGTTAGGAGACTTAAAATGCATGAGGTGAGCAATGGGAGTTTTTGTATCACAGTAGGTGCCAATACCAAATTTGGAGTGGAAATATGGTAGATATTGAGGTTAAAGATGTAATACTGCACTGTAGATGTAGAGCAACCTCGAACAGTAGGGTTTTAGAGTGAAGATTGAGGGCAGAGTGAAAAGATGGTGGTAAATATTTTTAAGCTGTTTTTAGTTGTGGTGAAGTCACCTCTACATAGCACGGTTGCACATCTTTCATAATTATTGTCCATTTGAAGTCTGCAGGGGCTGAGATTGATTAATATTCTTGGCTTGTCATTTGCATGCTCAGAAACTGGCGTAAAGTGTGATCTTGTATGGATTTAGCTAATTTTGAGGAATAATTTTGTTTATATCCTTTGGGATTAAAGTCAAAGTGAGGGTTGTAGAGATTAAGTTATGCTTTTATCTTTACAAATATATAATTCTCTCTCCAGAAAAAAAGAAGTT